>NW_027479437.1:0-124181 GCF_051014685.1 Ptiloglossa arizonensis
AGTAGAGACTCGCCCGATTATAACGGTATGCGCACTTTTCCCCTAGGCGGTTCTAGTTATTCGTTTCGAGCATCAGAACTGCGAAAATTTTGAGTTTCTCAAGCGTTTCTTACCTCCAAACTGCCATATCTCGCGAACGGTTTGACCAATCCGCAAAATTTCTGTTGCATCTGAAAGTAGAAACTCGCCCGATTACAACGGTAGGTGTAGTTTTCCCCTAGGCCGTTCCAGTTATTCGTTTCGAGCATCAGAACTGCGAAAATTTTGAGTTTCTCAAGCGTTTCTTACTTCCAAACTGCCGCATCTCGCGATCGGATCGACCAATCCGCAAAATTTCTGTTGCATCTGAAAGTAGAAACTCGCCCGATTACAACGGTATGTGTAGTTTTCCCCTAGGCCGTTCCAGCTATTCGTTTCGAGCATCAGAACTGCGAAAATTTTGAGTTTCTCAAGCGTCTCTTACCTTCAAACTGCCATATCTCGCGAACGGATTGACCGATCCGCAAAATTTCTGTTGCATCTGAAAGTAGACACTCGCCGGATTACAACGGTATGCGTACTTCTCCCCTAGGCCGTCCTAGTCATTCGTTCCGAGCATCAGAACTGCGAAAATTTTGAGTTTCTCAAGCGTTTCTTATCTCCAAACTGCCATATCTCGCGAACGGATTGATCAATCCGCAAAATTTCTGTTGCATCTGAAAGTAGAAACTCGCCCGATTACAACGGTATGCGCACTTTTCCCCTAGGCGGTTCTAGTTATTCGTTTCGAGCATCAGAACTGCGAAAATTTTGAGTTTTTCAAGCGTTTCTTACCTCCAAACTGCCATATCTCGCGAACGGATTGACCAATCCGCAAAATTTCTGTTGCATCTGAAAGTAGAAACTCGCCCGATTACAACGGTAGGTGTAGTTTTCCCCTAGGCCGTTCCAGCTATTCGTTTCGAGCATCAGAACTGCGAAAATTTTGAGTTTCTCAAGCGTTTCTTACATCCAAACTGCCATATCTCGCGAACGGATTGACCAATCCGCAAAATTTCTGTTGCATCTGAAAGTAGAGACTCGCCCGATTACAACGGTATGCGCACTTTTCCCCTAGGCGGTCCTAGTTATTCGTTTCGAGCATCAGAACTGCGAAAATTTTGATTTTCTCAAGCGTTTCTTACCTCCAAACTGCCGCATCTCGCGAACGGATCGACCAATCCGCAAAATTTCTGTTGCATCTGAAAGTAGAAACGCGCCCGATTACAACGGTATGTGTAGTTTTCCCCTAGGCCGTTCTAGTCATTCGTTTCGAGCATCAGAACTGCGAAAATTTTGAGTTTCACAAGCGTTTCTTATTTCCAAACTGCCATATCTCGCGAACGGATTGAACAATCCGCAAAATTTCTGTTGTATCTGAAAGTAGAAACTCGCCCGATTACAACGGTATGCGCACTTTTCCCCTAGGCGGTTCTAGTTATTCGTTTCGAGCATCAGAACTGCGAAAATTTTGAGTTTCTCAAGCGTTTCTTACCACCAAACTGCCATATCTCGCGAACGGATTGACCAATCCGCAAAATTTCTGTTGCATCTGAAAGTAGAAACTCGCCCGATTACAACGGTATGTGTAGTTTTCCCCAAGGCCGTTCCAGTTATTCGTTTCGAGCATCAGAACTGCGAAAATTTCGAGTTTCTCTAGCGTTTCTTACATCCAAACTGCCATATCTAGCGAACGGATTGACCGATCCGCAAAATTTCTGTTGCATCTGAAAATAGACACTCGCCCGATTACAACGGTATACGTACTTCTCCCCTAGGCCGTTCTAGTCATTCGTTTCGAGCATCAGAACTGCGAAAATTTTGAGTTTCTCAAGTGTTTCTTATCTCCAAACTGCCATATCTCGCGAACGGATTGATAAATCCGAAAAATTTCTGTTGCATCTGAAAGTAGAGACTCGCCCGATTATAACGGTATGCGCACTTTTCCCCTAGGCGGTTCTAGTTATTCGTTTCGAGCATCAGAACTGCGAAAATTTTGAGTTTCTCAAGCGTTTCTTACCTCCAAACTGCCATATCTCGCGAACGGTTTGACCAATCCGCAAAATTTCTGTTGCATCTGAAAGTAGAAACTCGCCCGATTACAACGGTAGGTGTAGTTTTCCCCTAGGCCGTTCCAGTTATTCGTTTCGAGCATCAGAACTGCGAAAATTTTGAGTTTCTCAAGCGTTTCTTACTTCCAAACTGCCGCATCTCGCGATCGGATCGACCAATCCGCAAAATTTCTGTTGCATCTGAAAGTAGAAACTCGCCCGATTACAACGGTATGTGTAGTTTTCCCCTAGGCCGTTCCAGCTATTCGTTTCGAGCATCAGAACTGCGAAAATTTTGAGTTTCTCAAGCGTCTCTTACCTTCAAACTGCCATATCTCGCGAACGGATCGACCAATCCGCAAAATTTCTGTTGCATCTGAAAGTAGAAACTCGCCCGATTACAACGGTATGTGTAGTTTTCCCCATGGCCGTTCCAGTTATTCTTTTCGAGCATCAGAACTGCGAAAATTTCGAGTTTCTCTAGCGTTTCTTACATCCAAACTGCCATATCTAGCGAACGGATTGACCGATCCGCAAAATTTCTGTTGCATCTGAAAGTAGACACTCGCCCGATTACAACGGTATACGTACTTCTCCCCTAGGCCGTTCTAGTCATTCGTTTCGAGCATCAGAACTGCGAAAATTTTGAGTTTCTCAAGTGTTTCTTATCTCCAAACTGCCATATCTCGCGAACGGATTGATAAATCCGAAAAATTTCTGTTGCATCTGAAAGTAGAGACTCGCCCGATTATAACGGTATGCGCACTTTTCCCCTAGGCGGTTCTAGTTATTCGTTTCGAGCATCAGAACTGCGAAAATTTTGAGTTTCTCAAGCGTTTCTTACCTCCAAACTGCCATATCTCGCGAACGGTTTGACCAATCCGCAAAATTTCTGTTGCATCTGAAAGTAGAAACTCGCCCGATTACAACGGTAGGTGTAGTTTTCCCCTAGGCCGTTCCAGTTATTCGTTTCGAGCATCAGAACTGCGAAAATTTTGAGTTTCTCAAGCGTTTCTTACTTCCAAACTGCCGCATCTCGCGATCGGATCGACCAATCCGCAAAATTTCTGTTGCATCTGAAAGTAGAAACTCGCCCGATTACAACGGTATGTGTAGTTTTCCCCTAGGCCGTTCCAGCTATTCGTTTCGAGCATCAGAACTGCGAAAATTTTGAGTTCCTGAAGCGTTTCTTACTTCCAAACTGCCGCATCTCGCGAACGGATCGTCCAATCCGCAAAATTTCTGTTGCATCTGAAAGTAGAAACTCGCCCGATTACAAAGGTATGCGCACTTTTCCCCTTGGCCGTTCTAGTTATTCGTTTCGAGCATCAGAACTGCGAAAATTTTGAGATTCTAAAGCGTTTCTTATCTCCAAACTGCCATGTCTCGCGAACGGATTGATCAATCCGCAAAATTTCTGTTGCTTGTGAAAGTAGAAACTCGCCCGATTACAACGGTATGCGTACTTCTCCCCTAGGCCGTTCTAGTCATTCGTTTCGAGCATCAGAACTGCGAAAATTTTGAGTTTCTCAAGCGTTTCTTATCTCCAAACTGCCATATCTCGCGAACGGATTGACCGATCCGCAAAATTTCTGTTGCATCTGAAAGTAGAAACTCGCCCGATTACAACGGTATGCGTACTTCTCCCCTAGGCCGTTCTAGTTATTCATTTCGAGCATCAGAACTGCGAAAATTTTGAGTTTCTCAAGGGTTTCTTACCTCCAAGCTGCCATATCTCGCGAACGGATTGACCAATCCGCAAAATTTCTGTTGCTTATGAAAGTAGAAACTCGCCCGATTACAACGGTATGCGCACTTTTCCCCTTGGCCGTTCTAGTTATTCGTTTCGAGCATCAGAACTGCGAAAATTTTGAGATTCTAAAGCGTTTCTTATCTCCAAACTGCCATGTCTCGCGAACGGATTGATCAATCCGCAAAATTTCTGTTGCTTGTGAAAGTAGAAACTCGCCCGATTACAACGGTATGCGTACTTCTCCCCTAGGCCGTTCTAGTCATTCGTTTCGAGCATCAGAACTGCGAAAATTTTGAGTTTCTCAAGTGTTTCTTATCTCCAAACTGCCATATCTCGCGAACGGATTGATAAATCCGAAAAATTTCTGTTGCATCTGAAAGTAGAGACTCGCCCGATTATAACGGTATGCGCACTTTTCCCCTAGGCGGTTCTAGTTATTCGTTTCGAGCATCAGAACTGCGAAAATTTTGAGTTTCTCAAGCGTTTCTTACCTCCAAACTGCCATATCTCGCGAACGGTTTGACCAATCCGCAAAATTTCTGTTGCATCTGAAAGTAGAAACTCGCCCGATTACAACGGTAGGTGTAGTTTTCCCCTAGGCCGTTCCAGTTATTCGTTTCGAGCATCAGAACTGCGAAAATTTTGAGTTTCTCAAGCGTTTCTTACTTCCAAACTGCCGCATCTCGCGATCGGATCGACCAATCCGCAAAATTTCTGTTGCATCTGAAAGTAGAAACTCGCCCGATTACAACGGTATGTGTAGTTTTCCCCTAGGCCGTTCCAGCTATTCGTTTCGAGCATCAGAACTGCGAAATTTTGAGTTTCTCAAGCGTCTCTTACCTTCAAACTGCCATATCTCGCGAACGGATCGACCAATCCGCAAAATTTCTGTTGCATCTGAAAGTAGAAACTCGCCCGATTACAACGGTATGTGTAGTTTTCCCCATGGCCGTTCCAGTTATTCTTTTCGAGCATCAGAACTGCGAAAATTTCGAGTTTCTCTAGCGTTTCTTACATCCAAACTGCCATATCTAGCGAACGGATTGACCGATCCGCAAAATTTCTGTTGCATCTGAAAGTAGACACTCGCCCGATTACAACGGTATACGTACTTCTCCCCTAGGCCGTTCTAGTCATTCGTTTCGAGCATCAGAACTGCGAAAATTTTGAGTTTCTCAAGTGTTTCTTATCTCCAAACTGCCATATCTCGCGAACGGATTGATAAATCCGAAAAATTTCTGTTGCATCTGAAAGTAGAGACTCGCCCGATTATAACGGTATGCGCACTTTTCCCCTAGGCGGTTCTAGTTATTCGTTTCGAGCATCAGAACTGCGAAAATTTTGAGTTTCTCAAGCGTTTCTTACCTCCAAACTGCCATATCTCGCGAACGGTTTGACCAATCCGCAAAATTTCTGTTGCATCTGAAAGTAGAAACTCGCCCGATTACAACGGTAGGTGTAGTTTTCCCCTAGGCCGTTCCAGTTATTCGTTTCGAGCATCAGAACTGCGAAAATTTTGAGTTTCTCAAGCGTTTCTTACTTCAAACTGCCGCATCTCGCGATCGGATCGACCAATCCGCAAAATTTCTGTTGCATCTGAAAGTAGAAACTCGCCCGATTACAACGGTATGTGTAGTTTTCCCCTAGGCCGTTCCAGCTATTCGTTTCGAGCATCAGAACTGCGAAAATTTTGAGTTTCTCAAGCGTTTCTTACATCCAAACTGCCATATCTCGCGAACGGATTGACCAATCCGCAAATTTCTGTTGCATCTGAAAGTAGAGACTCGCCCGATTACAACGGTATGCGCACTTTTCCCCTAGGCGGTCCTAGTTATTCGTTTCGAGCATCAGAACTGCGAAAATTTTGATTTTCTCAAGCGTTTCTTACCTCCAAACTGCCGCATCTCGCGAACGGATCGACCAATCCGCAAAATTTCTGTTGCATCTGAAAGTAGAAACGCGCCCGATTACAACGGTATGTGTAGTTTTCCCCTAGGCCGTTCTAGTCATTCGTTTCGAGCATCAGAACTGCGAAAATTTTGAGTTTCACAAGCGTTTCTTATTTCCAAACTGCCATATCTCGCGAACGGATTGAACAATCCGCAAAATTTCTGTTGTATCTGAAAGTAGAAACTCGCCCGATTACAACGGTATGCGCACTTTTCCCCTAGGCGGTTCTAGTTATTCGTTTCGAGCATCAGAACTGCGAAAATTTTGAGTTTCTCAAGCGTTTCTTACCACCAAACTGCCATATCTCGCGAACGGATTGACCAATCCGCAAAATTTCTGTTGCATCTGAAAGTAGAAACTCGCCCGATTACAACGGTATGTGTAGTTTTCCCCAAGGCCGTTCCAGTTATTCGTTTCGAGCATCAGAACTGCGAAAATTTCGAGTTTCTCTAGCGTTTCTTACATCCAAACTGCCATATCTAGCGAACGGATTGACCGATCCGCAAAATTTCTGTTGCATCTGAAAATAGACACTCGCCCGATTACAACGGTATACGTACTTCTCCCCTAGGCCGTTCTAGTCATTCGTTTCGAGCATCAGAACTGCGAAAATTTTGAGTTTCTCAAGTGTTTCTTATCTCCAAACTGCCATATCTCGCGAACGGATTGATAAATCCGAAAAATTTCTGTTGCATCTGAAAGTAGAGACTCGCCCGATTATAACGGTATGCGCACTTTTCCCCTAGGCGGTTCTAGTTATTCGTTTCGAGCATCAGAACTGCGAAAATTTTGAGTTTCTCAAGCGTTTCTTACCTCCAAACTGCCATATCTCGCGAACGGTTTGACCAATCCGCAAAATTTCTGTTGCATCTGAAAGTAGAAACTCGCCCGATTACAACGGTAGGTGTAGTTTTCCCCTAGGCCGTTCCAGTTATTCGTTTCGAGCATCAGAACTGCGAAAATTTTGAGTTTCTCAAGCGTTTCTTACTTCCAAACTGCCGCATCTCGCGATCGGATCGACCAATCCGCAAAATTTCTGTTGCATCTGAAAGTAGAAACTCGCCCGATTACAACGGTATGTGTAGTTTTCCCCTAGGCCGTTCCAGCTATTCGTTTCGAGCATCAGAACTGCGAAAATTTTGAGTTTCTCAAGCGTCTCTTACCTTCAAACTGCCATATCTCGCGAACGGATCGACCAATCCGCAAAATTTCTGTTGCATCTGAAAGTAGAAACTCGCCCGATTACAACGGTATGTGTAGTTTTCCCCATGGCCGTTCCAGTTATTCTTTTCGAGCATCAGAACTGCGAAAATTTCGAGTTTCTCTAGCGTTTCTTACATCCAAACTGCCATATCTAGCGAACGGATTGACCGATCCGCAAAATTTCTGTTGCATCTGAAAGTAGACACTCGCCCGATTACAACGGTATACGTACTTCTCCCCTAGGCCGTTCTAGTCATTCGTTTCGAGCATCAGAACTGCGAAAATTTTGAGTTTCTCAAGTGTTTCTTATCTCCAAACTGCCATATCTCGCGAACGGATTGATAAATCCGAAAAATTTCTGTTGCATCTGAAAGTAGAGACTCGCCCGATTATAACGGTATGCGCACTTTTCCCCTAGGCGGTTCTAGTTATTCGTTTCGAGCATCAGAACTGCGAAAATTTTGAGTTTCTCAAGCGTTTCTTACCTCCAAACTGCCATATCTCGCGAACGGTTTGACCAATCCGCAAAATTTCTGTTGCATCTGAAAGTAGAAACTCGCCCGATTACAACGGTAGGTGTAGTTTTCCCCTAGGCCGTTCCAGTTATTCGTTTCGAGCATCAGAACTGCGAAAATTTTGAGTTTCTCAAGCGTTTCTTACTTCCAAACTGCCGCATCTCGCGATCGGATCGACCAATCCGCAAAATTTCTGTTGCATCTGAAAGTAGAAACTCGCCCGATTACAACGGTATGTGTAGTTTTCCCCTAGGCCGTTCCAGCTATTCGTTTCGAGCATCAGAACTGCGAAAATTTTGAGTTTCTCAAGCGTCTCTTACCTTCAAACTGCCATATCTCGCGAACGGATCGACCAATCCGCAAAATTTCTGTTGCATCTGAAAGTAGAAACTCGCCCGATTACAACGGTATGTGTAGTTTTCCCCATGGCCGTTCCAGTTATTCTTTTCGAGCATCAGAACTGCGAAAATTTCGAGTTTCTCTAGCGTTTCTTACATCCAAACTGCCATATCTAGCGAACGGATTGACCGATCCGCAAAATTTCTGTTGCATCTGAAAGTAGACACTCGCCCGATTACAACGGTATACGTACTTCTCCCCTAGGCCGTTCTAGTCATTCGTTTCGAGCATCAGAACTGCGAAAATTTTGAGTTTCTCAAGTGTTTCTTATCTCCAAACTGCCATATCTCGCGAACGGATTGATCAGTCCGAAAAATTTCTGTTGCATCTGAAAGTAGAAACTCGCCCGATTACAACGGTATGCGCACTTTTCCCCTAGGCGGTTCTAGTTATTCGTTTCGAGCATCAGAACTGCGAAAATTTTGAGTTTTTCAAGCGTTTCTTACCTCCAAACTGCCATATCTCGCGAACGGATTGACCAATCCGCAAAATTTCTGTTGCATCTGAAAGTAGAAACTCGCCCGATTACAACGGTAGGTGTAGTTTTCCCCTAGGCCGTTCTAGTTATTCGTTTCGAGCATCAGAACTGCGAAAATTTTGAGTTTCTCAAGCGTATCTTACTTCCAAACTGCCGCATCTCGCGAACGGATCGACCAATCCGCAAAATTTCTGTTGCATCTGAAAGTAGAAACGCGCCCGATTACAACGGTATGTGTAGTTTTCCCCTAGGCCGTTCCAGCTATTCGTTTCGAGCATCAGAACTGCGAAAATTTTGAGTTTCTCAAGCGTTTCTTACATCCAAACTGCCATATCTCGCGAACAGATTGACCAATCCGCAAAATTTCTGTTGCATCTGAAAGTAGAGACTCGCCCGATTACAACGGTATGCGCTCTTTTCCCCTAGGCGGTCCTAGTTATTCGTTTCGAGCATCAGAACTGCGAAAATTTTGATTTTCTCAAGCGTTTCTTACCTCCAAACTGCCGCATCTCGCGAACGGATCGACCAATCCGCAAAATTTCTGTTGCGTCTGAAAGTAGAAACGCGCCCGATTACAACGGTATGTGTAGTTTTCCCCTAGGCCGTTCTAGTCATTCGTTTCGAGCATCAGAACTGCGAAAATTTTGAGTTTCACAAGCGTTTCTTATCTCCAAACTGCCATATCTCGCGAACGGATTGATCAATCCGCAAAATTTCTGTTGCATCTGAAAGTAGAAACTCGCCCGATTACAACGGTATGCGCACTTTTCCCCTAGGCGGTTCTAGTTATTCCTTTCGAGCATCAGAACTGCGAAAATTTTGAGTTTCTCAAGCGTTTCTTACCACCAAACTGCCATATCTCGCGAACGGATTGACCAATCCGCAAAATTTCTGTTGCATCTGAAAGTAGAAACTCGCCCGATTACAACGGTAGGTGTATTTTCCCCCTAGGCCGTTCTAGTTATTCGTTTCGAGCATCAGAACTGCGAAAATTTTGAGTTCCTGAAGCGTTTCTTACTTCCAAACTGCCGCATCTCGCGAACGGATCGTCCAATCCGCAAAATTTCTGTTGCATCTGAAAGTAGAAACTCGCCCGATTACAAAGGTATGCGCACTTTTCCCCTTGGCCGTTCTAGTTATTCGTTTCGAGCATCAGAACTGCGAAAATTTTGAGATTCTAAAGCGTTTCTTATCTCCAAACTGCCATGTCTCGCGAACGGATTGATCAATCCGCAAAATTTCTGTTGCTTGTGAAAGTAGAAACTCGCCCGATTACAACGGTATGCGTACTTCTCCCCTAGGCCGTTCTAGTCATTCGTTTCGAGCATCAGAACTGCGAAAATTTTGAGTTTCTCAAGCGTTTCTTATCTCCAAACTGCCATATCTCGCGAACGGATTGACCGATCCGCAAAATTTCTGTTGCATCTGAAAGTAGAAACTCGCCCGATTACAACGGTATGCGTACTTCTCCCCTAGGCCGTTCTAGTTATTCATTTCGAGCATCAGAACTGCGAAAATTTTGAGTTTCTCAAGGGTTTCTTACCTCCAAGCTGCCATATCTCGCGAACGGATTGACCAATCCGCAAAATTTCTGTTGCTTATGAAAGTAGAAACTCGCCCGATTACAACGGTATGCGCACTTTTCCCCTTGGCCGTTCTAGTTATTCGTTTCGAGCATCAGAACTGCGAAAATTTTGAGATTCTAAAGCGTTTCTTATCTCCAAACTGCCATGTCTCGCGAACGGATTGATCAATCCGCAAAATTTCTGTTGCTTGTGAAAGTAGAAACTCGCCCGATTACAACGGTATGCGTACTTCTCCCCTAGGCCGTTCTAGTCATTCGTTTCGAGCATCAGAACTGCGAAAATTTTGAGTTTCTCAAGCGTTTCTTATCTCCAAACTGCCATATCTCGCGAACGGATTGACCGATCCGCAAAATTTCTGTTGCATCTGAAAGTAGAAACTCGCCCGATTACAACGGTATGCGTACTTCTCCCCTAGGCCGTTCTAGTTATTCATTTCGAGCATCAGAACTGCGAAAATTTTGAGTTTCTCAAGCGTTTCTTACCTCCAAGCTGCCATATCTCGCGAACGGATTGACCAATCCGCAAAATTTCTGTTGCTTATGAAAGTAGAAACTCGCCCGATTACAACGGTATGCGCACTTTTCCCCCAGGCCGTTCTAGTCATTCGTTTCGAGCATCAGAACTGCGAAAATTCTGAGTTTCTCAAGCGTTTCTTACATCCAAACGGCCATATCTCGCGAACGGATTGACCAATCCGCAAAATTTCTGTTGAATTTGAAAGTAGAAACTCGCCCGATTACAACGGTATGCGCACTTTTCCCCTAGGCAGTTCTAGTTATTCGTTTCGAGCATCAGAACTGCGAAAATTTTGAGTTTCTCAAGCGTTTCTTACCTCCAAACTGCCATATCTCGCGAACGGATTGACCAATCCGCAAAATTTCTGTTGCATCTGAAAGTAGAAACTCGCCCGATTACAACGGTAGGTGTATTTCCCCCCTAGGCCGTTCTAGTTATTCGTTTCGAGCATCAGAACTCCGAAAATTTTGAGTTCCTCAAGCGTTTCTTACTTCCAAACAGCCGCATCTCGCTAACGGATCGACCAATCCGCAAAATTTCTGTTGCTTCTGAATGTAGAAACTCGCCCGATTACAACGGTATGTGTAGTTTTCCCCTAGGCCGTTCCAGCTATTCGTTTCGAGCATCAGAACTGCGAAAATTTTGAGTTTCTCTAGCGTTTCTTACCTCCAAACTGCCATATCTCGCGAACGGATTGACCAATCCGCAAAATTTCTGTTGCATCTGAAAGTAGAGACTCGCCCGATTACAACGGTGTGTGTAGTTTTCCCCTAGGCCGTTCCAGTTATTCGTTTCGAGCATCAGAACTGCGAAAATTTTGAGTTTCTCAAGCGTTTCTTACCTCCAAACTGCCATATCTCGCGAACGGATTGTCCAATCCGCAAAATTTCTGTTGCATCTGAAAGTAGAAACTCGCCCGATTACATCGGTATGCGCACTTTTCCCCTAGGCCGTTCTAGTTATTCGTTTCAAGCATCAGAACTGCGCAAATTTTGAGTTTCTCAAGCGTTTCTTACCTCCAAACTGCCATATCTCGCGAACGGATTGACCGATCCGCAAAATTTCTGTTGCATCTGAAAGTAGACACTCGCCCGATTACAACGGTATACGTACTTCTCCCCTAGGCCGTTCCAGCTATTCGTTTCGAGCATCAGAACTGCGAAAATTTTGAGTTTCTCAAGCGTTTCTTACCTCCAAACTTCCATATCTCGCGAACGGATTGACCAATCCGCAAAATTTCTGTTGCATCTGAAAGTAGAGACTCGCCCGATTACAACGGTATGTGTTGTTTTCCCCTAGGCCGTTCCAGCTATTCGTTTCGAGCATCAGAACTGCGAAAATTTTGAGTTTCTCAAGCGTTTCTTACATCCAAACTGCCATATCTCGCGAACGGATTGACCAATCCTCAAAATTTCTGTTGCATCTGAAAGTAGAAACCCGCCCGATTACAACGGTATGCGCACTTTTCCCCTAGGCGGTTCTAGTTATTCGTTTCGAGCATCAGAACTGCGAAAATTTTGAGTTTCTCAAGCGTTTCTTACCTCCAAACTGCCATATCTCGCGAACGGATTGACCAATCCGCAAAATTTCTGTTGCATCTGAAAGTAGAAACTCGCCCGATTACAACGGTAGGTGTATTTTCCCCCTAGGCCGTTCTAGTTATTCGTTTCGAGCATCAGAACTGCGAAAATTTTGAGTTCCTGAAGCGTTTCTTACTTCCAAACTGCCGCATCTCGCGAACGGATCGTCCAATCCGCAAAATTTCTGTTGCATCTGAAAGTAGAAACTCGCCCGATTACAAAGGTACGCGCACTTTTCCCCTTGGCCGTTCTAGTTATTCGTTTCGAGCATCAGAACTGCGAAAATTTTGAGATTCTAAAGCGTTTCTTATCTCCAAACTGCCATGTCTCGCGAACGGATTGATCAATCCGCAAAATTTCTGTTGCTTGTGAAAGTAGAAACTCGCCCGATTACAACGGTATGCGTACTTCTCCCCTAGGCCGTTCTAGTCATTCGTTTCGAGCATCAGAACTGCGAAAATTTTGAGTTTCTCAAGCGTTTCTTATCTCCAAACTGCCATATCTCGCGAACGGATTGACCGATCCGCAAAATTTCTGTTGCATCTGAAAGTAGACACTCGCCCGATTACAACGGTATACGTACTTCTCCCCTAGGCCGTTCTAGTCATTCGTTTCGAGCATCAGAACTGCGAAAATTTTGAGTTTCTCAAGCGTTTCTTACCTCCAAACTGCCATATCTCGAGAACGGATTCACCAATCCGCAAAATTTCTGTTGCATCTGAAAGTAGAAACTCGCCCGATTACAACGGTAGGTGTATTTCCCCCCTAGGCCGTTCTAGTTATTCGTTTCGAGCATCAGAACTCCGAAAATTTTGAGTTCCTCAAGCGTTTCTTACTTCCAAACTGCCGCATCTCGCGAACGGATCGACCAATCCGCAAAATTTCTGTTGCTTCTGAATGTAGAAACTCGCCCGATTACAACGGTATGTGTAGTTTTCCCCTAGGCCGTTCCAGCTATTCGTTTCGAGCATCAGAACTGCGAAAATTTTGAGTTTCTCAAGCGTTTCTTACCTCCAAACTGCCATATCTCGCGAACGGATTGACCAATCCGCAAAATTTCTGTTGCATCTGAAAGTAGAGACTCGCCCGATTACAACGGTAGGTGTATTTCCCCCCTAGGCCGTTCTAGTTATTCGTTTCGAGCATCAGAACTCCGAAAATTTTGAGTTCCTCAAGCGTTTCTTACTTCCAAACTGCCGCATCTCGCGAACGGATCGACCAATCCGCAAAATTTCTGTTGCTTCTGAATGTAGAAACTCGCCCGATTACAACGGTATGTGTAGTTTTCCCCTAGGCCGTTCCAGCTATTCGTCTCGAGCATCAGAACTGCGAAAATTTTGAGTTTCTCAAGCGTTTCTTACCTCCAAACTGCCATATCTCGCGAACGGATTGACCAATCCGCAAAATTTCTGTTGCATCTGAAAGTAGAGACTCGCCCGATTACAACGGTGTGTGTAGTTTTCCCCTAGGCCGTTCCAGTTATTCGTTTCGAGCATCAGAACTGCGAAAATTTTGAGTTTCTCAAGCGTTTCTTACCTCCAAACTGCCATATCTCGCGAACGGATTGTCCAATCCGCAAAATTTCTGTTGCATCTGAAAGTAGAAACTCGCCCGATTACAACGGTAGGTGTATTTTCCCCCTAGGCCGTTCTAGTTATTCGTTTCGAGCATCAGAACTCCGAAAATTTTGAGTTCCTCAAGCGTTTCTTACTTCCAAACTGCCGCATCTCGCGAACGGATCGACCAATCCGCAAAATTTCTGTTGCATCTAAATGTAGGAACTCGCCCGATTACACCGGTATGTGTAGTTTTCCCCTAGGCCGTTCCAGCTATTCGTTTCGAGTATCAGAACTGCGAAAATTTTGAGTTTCTCAAGCGTTTCTTACCTCCAAACTTCCATATCTCGCGAACGGATTGACCAATCCGCAAAATTTCTGTTGCATCTGAAAGTAGAGACTCGCCCGATTACAGCGGTATGTGTAGTTTTCCCCTAGGCCGTTCCAGTTATTCGTTTCGAGCATCAGAACTGCGAAAATTTTGAGTTTCTCAAGCGTTTCTTACCTCCAAACTGCCATATCTCGCGAACGGATTGACCGATCCGCAAAATTTCTGTTGCATCTGAAAGTAGACACTCGCCCGATTGCAACGGTATGCGCACTTTTTCCCTAGGCCGTTCTAGTCATTCGTTTCGACCATCAGAACGGCGAAAATTTTGAGTTTCCCAAGCGTTTCTTACCTCCAAACTGCCATATCTCGCGAACGGATTGACCAATCCGCAAAATTTCTGTTGCATCTGAAAGTAGAAACTCGCCCGATTACAACGGTAGGTGTATTTTCCCCCTAGGCCGTTCTAGTTATTCGTTTCGAGCATCAGAACTGCGAAAATTTTGAGTTCCTGAAGCGTTTCTTACTTCCAAACTGCCGCATCTCGCGAACGGATCGTCCAATCCGCAAAATTTCTGTTGCATCTGAAAGTAGAAACTCGCCCGATTACAAAGGTACGCGCACTTTTCCCCTTGGCCGTTCTAGTTATTCGTTTCGAGCATCAGAACTGCGAAAATTTTGAGATTCTAAAGCGTTTCTTATCTCCAAACTGCCATGTCTCGCGAACGGATTGATCAATCCGCAAAATTTCTGTTGCTTGTGAAAGTAGAAACTCGCCCGATTACAACGGTATGCGTACTTCTCCCCTAGGCCGTTCTAGTCATTCGTTTCGAGCATCAGAACTGCGAAAATTTTGAGTTTCTCAAGCGTTTCTTATCTCCAAACTGCCATATCTCGCGAACGGATTGACCGATCCGCAAAATTTCTGTTGCATCTGAAAGTAGAAACTCGCCCGATTACAACGGTATGCGTACTTCTCCCCTAGGCCGTTCTAGTTATTCATTTCGAGCATCAGAACTGCGAAAATTTTGAGTTTCTCAAGCGTTTCTTACCTCCAAACTGCCATATCTCGCGAACGGATTGACCAATCCGCAAAATTTCTGTTGCTTCTGAAAGTAGAAACACGCCCGATTACAACGGTATGCGCACTTTTCCCCTAGGCCGTTCTAGTCATTCGTTTCGAGCATCAGAACTGCGAAAATTCTGAGTTTCTCAAGCGTTTCTTACATCCAAACGGCCATATCTCGCGAACGGATTGACCAATCCGCAAAATTTCTGTTGAATTTGAAAGTAGAAACTCGCCCGATTACAACGGTATGCGCACTTTTCCCCTAGGCCGTTCTAGTTATTCGTTTCAAGCATCAGAACTGCGCAAATTTTGAGTTTCTCAAGCGTTTCTTACCTCCAAACTGCCATATCTCGCGAACGGATTGACCGATCCGCAAAATTTCTGTTGCATCTGAAAGTAGACACTCGCCCGATTACAACGGTATACGCACTTCTCCCCTAGGCCGTTCTAGTCATTCGTTTCGAGCATCAGAGCTGCGAAAATTTTGAGTTTCTCAAGCGTTTCTTACCTCCAAACTGCCATATCTCGAGAACGGATTCACCAATCCGCAAAATTTCTGTTGCATCTGAAAGTAGAAACTCGCCCGATTACAACGGTAGGTGTATTTCCCCCCTAGGCCGTTCTAGTTATTCGTTTCGAGCATCAGAACTCCGAAAATTTTGAGTTCCTCAAGCGTTTCTTACTTCCAAACTGCCGCATCTCGCGAACGGATCGACCAATCCGCAAAATTTCTGTTGCTTCTGAATGTAGAAACTCGCCCGATTACAACGGTATGTGTAGTTTTCCCCTAGGCCGTTCCAGCTATTCGTTTCGAGCATCAGAACTGCGAAAATTTTGAGTTTCTCAAGCGTTTCTTACCTCCAAACTGCCATATCTCGCGAACGGATTGACCAATCCGCAAAATTTCTGTTGCATCTGAAAGTAGAGACTCGCCCGATTACAACGGTAGGTGTATTTCCCCCCTAGGCCGTTCTAGTTATTCGTTTCGAGCATCAGAACTCCGAAAATTTTGAGTTCCTCAAGCGTTTCTTACTTCCAAACTGCCGCATCTCGCGAACGGATCGACCAATCCGCAAAATTTCTGTTGCTTCTGAATGTAGAAACTCGCCCGATTACAACGGTATGTGTAGTTTTCCCCTAGGCCGTTCCAGCTATTCGTCTCGAGCATCAGAACTGCGAAAATTTTGAGTTTCTCAAGCGTTTCTTACCTCCAAACTTCCATATCTCGCGAACGGATTGACCAATCCGCAAAATTTCTGTTGAATTTGAAAGTAGAAACTCGCCCGATTACAACGGTATGCGCACTTTTCCCCTAGGCCGTTCTAGTTATTCGTTTCAAGCATCAGAACTGCGCAAATTTTGAGTTTCTCAAGCGTTTCTTACCTCCAAACTGCCATATCTCGCGAACGGATTGACCGATCCGCAAAATTTCTGTTGCATCTGAAAGTAGACACTCGCCCGATTACAACGGTATACGCACTTCTCCCCTAGGCCGTTCTAGTCATTCGTTTCGAGCATCAGAACTGCGAAAATTTTGAGTTTCTCAAGCGTTTCTTACCTCCAAACTGCCATATCTCGAGAACGGATTCACCAATCCGCAAAATTTCTGTTGCATCTGAAAGTAGAAACTCGCCCGATTACAACGGTAGGTGTATTTCCCCCCTAGGCCGTTCTAGTTATTCGTTTCGAGCATCAGAACTCCGAAAATTTTGAGTTCCTCAAGCGTTTCTTACTTCCAAACTGCCGCATCTCGCGAACGGATCGACCAATCCGCAAAATTTCTGTTGCTTCTGAATGTAGAAACTCGCCCGATTACAACGGTATGTGTAGTTTTCCCCTAGGCCGTTCCAGCTATTCGTTTCGAGCATCAGAACTGCGAAAATTTTGAGTTTCTCAAGCGTTTCTTACCTCCAAACTGCCATATCTCGAGAACGGATTCACCAATCCGCAAAATTTCTGTTGCATCTGAAAGTAGAAACTCGCCCGATTACAACGGTAGGTGTATTTCCCCCCTAGGCCGTTCTAGTTATTCGTTTCGAGCATCAGAACTCCGAAAATTTTGAGTTCCTCAAGCGTTTCTTACTTCCAAACTGCCGCATCTCGCGAACGGATCGACCAATCCGCAAAATTTCTGTTGCTTCTGAATGTAGAAACTCGCCCGATTACAACGGTATGTGTAGTTTTCCCCTAGGCCGTTCCAGCTATTCGTTTCGAGCATCAGAACTGCGAAAATTTTGAGTTTCTCAAGCGTTTCTTACCTCCAAACTGCCATATCTCGCGAACGGATTGACCAATCCGCAAAATTTCTGTTGCATCTGAAAGTAGAGACTCGCCCGATTACAACGGTAGGTGTATTTCCCCCCTAGGCCGTTCTAGTTATTCGTTTCGAGCATCAGAACTCCGAAAATTTTGAGTTCCTCAAGCGTTTCTTACTTCCAAACTGCCGCATCTCGCGAACGGATCGACCAATCCGCAAAATTTCTGTTGCTTCTGAATGTAGAAACTCGCCCGATTACAACGGTATGTGTAGTTTTCCCCTAGGCCGTTCCAGCTATTCGTCTCGAGCATCAGAACTGCGAAAATTTTGAGTTTCTCAAGCGTTTCTTACCTCCAAACTGCCATATCTCGCGAACGGATTGACCAATCCGCAAAATTTCTGTTGCATCTGAAAGTAGAGACTCGCCCGATTACAACGGTGTGTGTAGTTTTCCCCTAGGCCGTTCCAGTTATTCGTTTCGAGCATCAGAACTGCGAAAATTTTGAGTTTCTCAAGCGTTTCTTACCACCAAACTGCCATATCTCGCGAACGGATTGTCCAATCCGCAAAATTTCTGTTGCATCTGAAAGTAGAAACTCGCCCGATTACAACGGTAGGTGTATTTTCCCCCTAGGCCGTTCTAGTTATTCGTTTCGAGCATCAGAACTCCGAAAATTTTGAGTTCCTCAAGCGTTTCTTACTTCCAAACTGCCGCATCTCGCGAACGGATCGACCAATCCGCAAAATTTCTGTTGCATCTAAATGTAGGAACTCGCCCGATTACACCGGTATGTGTAGTTTTCCCCTAGGCCGTTCCAGCTATTCGTTTCGAGTATCAGAACTGCGAAAATTTTGAGTTTCTCAAGCGTTTCTTACCTCCAAACTTCCATATCTCGCGAACGGATTGACCAATCCGCAAAATTTCTGTTGCATCTGAAAGTAGAGACTCGCCCGATTACAAGGGTGTGTGTCGTTTTCCCCTAGGCCGTTCCAGTTATTCGTTTCGAGCATCAGAACTGCGAAAATTTCGAGTTTCTCAAGCGTTTCTTGCATCCAAACTGCCATATCTCGCGAACGGATTGACCGATCCGCAAAATTTCTGTTGCATCTGAAAGTAGAAACTCGCCCGATTACAACGGTATGCGCACTTTTCCCCTAGGCCGTTCTAGTTATTCGTTTCAAGCATCAGAACTTCGCAAATTTTGAGTTTCTCAAACGTTTCTTACCTCCAAACTGCCATATCTCGCGAACGGATAGACCGATCCGCAAAATTTCTGTTGCATCTGAATGTAGACACCCGCCCGATTATAACGGTATGCGAACTTCTCCCCTAGGCCGTTCTAGTCATTCGTTTCGAGCATCAGAACTGCGAAAATTTTGAGTTTCTCAAGCGTTTCTTATCTCCAAACTGCCATATCTCGCGAACGGATTTATCAATCCTCAAAATTTCTGTTGCATCTGAAAGTAGAAACTGGCCCGATTACAACGGTATGCGCACTTTTCCCCTCGGCGGTTCTAGTTATTCGTTTCGAGCATCAGAACTGCGAAAATTTTGAGTTTCTCAAGCGTTTCTTACCTCCAAACTGCCATATCTCGCGAACGGATTGACCAATCCGCAAAATTTCTGTTGCATCTGAATTTAGAAACTCGCCCGATTACAACGGTATGTGTAGTTTTCCCCTAGGCCGTTCCAGCTATTCTTTTCGAGCATGAAAACTGCGAAAATTTTGAGTTTCTCAAGCGTTTCTTACCTCCAAACTGCCATATCTCGCGAACGGATTGACCAATCCGCAAAATTTCTGTTGCATCTGAAAGTAGAAACTCGCCCGATTACAACGGTATGCGTACTTCTCCCCTAGGCCGTTCTAGTTATTCATTTCGAGCATCAGAACTGCGAAAATTTTGAGTTTCTCAAGCGTTTCTTACCTCCAAACTGCCATATCTCGCGAACGGATTGACCAATCCGCAAAATTTCTGTTGCTTCTGAAAGTAGAAACACGCCCGATTACAACGGTATGCGCACTTTTCCCCTAGGCCGTTCTAGTCATTCGTTTCGAGCATCAGAACTGCGAAAATTCTGAGTTTCTCAAGCGTTTCTTACTTCCAAACTGCCATATCTCGCGAACGGATTGACCGATCCGCAAAATTTCTGTTGCATCTGAAAGTAGACACTCGCCCGATTACAACGGTATACGTACTTCTCCCCTAGGCCGTTCTAGTCATTCGTTTCGAGCATCAGAACTGCGAAAATTTTGAGTTTCACAAGCGTTTCTTATCTCCAAACTGCCATATCTCGCGAACGGATTGATCAATCCGCAAAATTTCTGTTGCATCTGAAAGTAGACACTCGCCCGATTACAACGGTATACGTACTTCTCCCCTAGGCCGTTCTAGTCATTCGTTTCGAGCATCAGAACTGCGAAAATTTTGAGTTTCTCAAGCGTTTCTTACCTCCAAACTGCCATATCTCGCGAACGGATTGACCAATCCGCAAAATGTCTGTTGCATCTGAAAGTAGAGACTCGCCCGATTACAACGGTGTGTGTAGTTTTCCCCTAGGCCGTTCCAGTTATTCGTTTCGAGCATCAGAACTGCGAAAATTTTGAGTTCCTCAAGCGTTTCTTACTTCCAAACTGCCGCATCTCGCGAACGGATCGACCAATCCGCAAAATTTCTGTTGCATCTAAATGTAGGAACTCGCCCGATTACAACGGTATGTGTAGTTTTCCCCTAGGCCGTTCCAGCTATTCGTTTCGAGCATCAGAACTGCGAAAATTTTGAGTTTCTCAAGCGTTTCTTACCTCCAAACTGCCATATCTCGCGAACGGATTGACCAATCCGCAAAATGTCTGTTGCATCTGAAAGTAGAGACTCGCCCGATTACAACGGTGTGTGTAGTTTTCCCCTAGGCCGTTCCAGTTATTCGTTTCGAGCATCAGAACTGCGAAAATTTTGAGTTTCTCAAGCGTTTCTTACCTCCAAACTGCCATATCTCGCGAACGGATTGTCCAATCCGCAAAATTTCTGTTGCATCTGAAAGTAGAAACTCGCCCGATTACAACGGTAGGTGTATTTTCCCCCTAGGCCGTTCTAGTTATTCGTTTCGAGCATCAGAACTCCGAAAATTTTGAGTTCCTCAAGCGTTTCTTACTTCCAAACTGCCGCATCTCGCGAACGGATCGACCAATCCGCAAAATTTCTGTTGCATCTAAATGTAGGAACTCGCCCGATTACACCGGTATGTGTAGTTTTCCCCTAGGCCGTTCCAGCTATTCGTTTCGAGTATCAGAACTGCGAAAATTTTGAGTTTCTCAAGCGTTTCTTACCTCCAAACTTCCATATCTCGCGAACGGATTGACCAATCCGCAAAATTTCTGTTGCATCTGAAAGTAGAGACTCGCCCGATTACAAGGGTGTGTGTCGTTTTCCCCTAGGCCGTTCCAGTTATTCGTTTCGAGCATCAGAACTGCGAAAATTTCGAGTTTCTCAAGCGTTTCTTGCATCCAAACTGCCATATCTCGCGAACGGATTGACCGATCCGCAAAATTTCTGTTGCATCTGAAAGTAGAAACTCGCCCGATTACAACGGTATGCGCACTTTTCCCCTAGGCCGTTCCAGTTATTCGTTTCGAGCATCAGAACTGCGAAAATTTTGAGTTTCTAAAGCGTTTCTTATCTCCAAACTGCCATATCTCGCGAACTGAACTATCAATCCGCAAAATTTCTGTTGCATCTGAAAGTAGACACCCGCCCGATTACAACGGTATGCGAACTTCTCCCCTAGGCCGTTCTAGTCATTCGTTTCGAGCATCAGAACTGCGAAAATTTCGAGTTTCTCAAGCGTTTCTTGCATCCAAACTGCCATATCTCGCGAACGGATTGACCGATCCGCAAAATTTCTGTTGCATCTGAAAGTAGAAACTCGCCCGATTACAACGGTATGCGCACTTTTCCCCTAGGCCGTTCCAGTTATTCGTTTCGAGCATCAGAACTGCGAAAATTTTGAGTTTCTAAAGCGTTTCTTATCTCCAAACTGCCATATCTCGCGAACTGAACTATCAATCCGCAAAATTTCTGTTGCATCTGAAAGTAGACACTCGCCCGATTACAACGATATGCGTACTTCTCCCCTAGGCCGTTCTAGTCATTCGTTTCGAGCATCAGAACTGCGAAAATTTTGAGTTTCTCAAGCGTTTCTTATTTTCAAACTGCCATATCTCGCGAACGAATTGATCAATCCGCAAAATTTCTGTTGCATCTGAAAGTGGAAACTCGCCCGATTACAACGGTATGCGTACTTTTCCCTTAGGCCGTTCTAGTTACTCGTTTCTAGCATCAGAACTGCGAAAATTTTGAGTTTCTGAAGCGTTTCTTACCTCCAAACTGCCATATCTCGCGAACGGATGGACCAATCCGCAAAATTTCTGTTGCATCTGAAAGTAGACACTCGCCCAATTACAACGGTATGCGTACTTTTCCCCTAGGCCGTTCTAGTTATTCGTTTCAAGCATCAGAACTGCAAAAATTTTGAGTTTCTAAAGCGTTTCTTATCTCCAAACTGCCATATCTCGCGAACGGAACTATCAATCCGCAAAATTTCTGTTGCATCTGAAAGTAGACACTCGCCCGATTACAACGGTATGCGTACTTCTCCCCTAGGCCGTTCTAGTTATTCGTTGCGAGCGTCAGAACTGCGAAAATTTTGAGTTTCTCAAGCGTTTCTTACCTCCAAACTGCCATATCTCGCGAACGGATTGACCGATCCTCAAAATTTCTGTTGCATCTGAAAGTAGAGGCTCGCCCGATTACAACGGTGTGTGTAGTTTTCCCGTAGGCCGTTCCAGTTATTCGTTTCGAGCATCAGAACTGCGAAAATTTTGAGTTTCTCAAGCGTTTCTTACCTCCAAACTGCCATATCTCGCGAACGGATTGACCGATCCGCAAAATTTCTGTTGCATCTGAAAGTAGAAACTCGCCCGATTACAACGGTATGTGTACTTTTCCCCTAGGCCGTTCTAGTTACTCGTTTCTAGCATCAGAACTGCGAAAATTTTGAGTTTCTCAAGCGTTTCTTACTTCCAAACTGCCATATCTCGCGAACGGATTGACCAATCCGCAAAATTTCTGTTGCATCTGAAAGTAGAGACTCGCCCGATTGCAACGGTATGCGCACTTTTTCCCTAGGCCGTTCTAGTTATTCGTTTCGAGCATCAGAACTGCGAACATTTTGAGTTTCTCAAGCGTTTCTTACCTCCAAACTGCCATATCTCGCGAACGGATTGACCAATCCGCATAATTTCTGTTGCATCTGAAAGTAGAAACTCGCCCGATTACAACGGTAGGTGTAGTTTTCCCCTAGGCCGTTCCAGTTATTCGTTTCGAGCATCAGAACTGCGAAAATTTTGAGTTTCTGAAGCGTTTCTTACTTCCAAACTGCCACATCTCGCGAACGGATC
The DNA here is from genome assembly GCF_051014685.1 of Ptiloglossa arizonensis. NCBI lineage: Eukaryota > Metazoa > Arthropoda > Insecta > Hymenoptera > Colletidae > Ptiloglossa > Ptiloglossa arizonensis. The sequence goes on from NW_027479437.1 coordinate 22,716, forward strand.
GACAAATCCGCAAAATTTCTGTTCAATCTGAAAGTAGAAACTCGCCCGATTACAACGGTATGTGTAGTTTTCCCCTAGGCCGTTCCAGTTATTCGTTTCGAGCATCAGAACTGCGAAAATTTTGAGTTTCTCAAGCGTTTCTTACCTCCAAACTGCCATATCTCGCGAACGGATTGACCAATCCGCAAAATTTCTGTTGCATCTGAAAGTAGAGACTCGCCCGATTACAACCGTATGTGTAGTTTTCCTCTAGGCCGTTCCAGTTATTCGTTTCGAGCATCAGAACTGCGAAAATTTTGAGTTTCTCAAGCGTTTCTTACCTCCAAACTGCCATATCTCGCGAACGGATTGACCAATCCGCAAAATTTCTGTTGCATCTGAATTTAGAAACTCGCCCGATTACAACGGTATGTGTAGTTTTCCCCTAGGCCGTTCCAGCTATTCTTTTCGAGCATCAGAACTGCGAAAATTTTGAGTTTCTCAAGCGTTTCTTACTTCCAAACTGCCATATCTCGCGAACGGATTGACCAATCCGCAAAATTTCTGTTGCATCTGAAAGTAGAGACTCGCCCGATTGCAACGGTATGCGCACTTTTTCCCTAGGCCGTTCTAGTTATTCGTTTCGAGCATCAGAACTGCGAACATTTTGAGTTTCTCAAGCGTTTCTTACCTCCAAACTGCCATATCTCGCGAACGGATTGACCAATCCGCATAATTTCTGTAGCATCTGAAAGTAGAAACTCGCCCGATTACAACGGTAGGTGTAGTTTTCCCCTAGGCCGTTCTAGTTACTCGTTTCTAGCATCAGAACTGCGAAAATTTTGAGTTTCTCAAGCGTTTCTTACCTCCAAACTGCCATATCTCGCGAACGGATTGACCGATCCTCAAAATTTCTGTTGCATCTGAAAGTAGAGGCTCGCCCGATTACAACCGTATGTGTAGTTTTCCCCTAGGCCGTTCCAGTTATTCGTTTCGAGCATCAGAACTGCGAAAATTTTGAGTTTCTCAAGCGTTTCTTACCTCCAAACTGCCATATCTCGCGAACGGAGCTATCAATCCGCAAAATTTCTGTTGCATCTGAAAGTAGACACTCGCCCGATTACAACGATATGCGTACTTCTCCCCTAGGCCGTTCTAGTCATTCGTTTCGAGCATCAGAACTGCGAAAATTTTGAGTTTCTCAAGCGTTTCTTATTTCCAAACTGCCATATCTCGCGAACGGATTGATCAATCCGCAAAATTTCTGTTGCATCTGAAAGTGGAAACTCGCCCGATTACAACGGTATGCGTACTTTTCCCTTAGGCCGTTCTAGTTACTCGTTTCTAGCATCAGAACTGCGAAAATTTTGAGTTTCTCAAGCGTTTCTTACCTCCAAACTGCCATATCTCGCGAACGGATGGACCAATCCGCAAAATTTCTGTTGCATCTGAAAGTAGACACTCGCCCAATTACAACGGTATGCGTACTTTTCCCCTAGGCCGTTCTAGTTATTCGTTTCAAGCATCAGAACTGCAAAAATTTTGAGTTTCTAAAGCGTTTCTTATCTCCAAACTGCCATATCTCGCGAACGGAACTAACAATCCGCAAAATTTCTGTTGCATCTGAAAGTAGACACTCGCCCGATTACAACGGTATGCGTACTTCTCCCCTAGGCCGTTCTAGTTATTTGTTGCGAGCGTCAGAACTGCGAAAATTTTGAGTTTCTCAAGCGTTTCTTACCTCCAAACTGCCATATCTCGCGAACGGATTGACCGATCCGCAAAATTTCTGTTGCATCTGAAAGTAGAGGCTCGCCCGATTACAACGGTGTGTGTAGTTTTCCCCTAGGCCGTTCCAGTTATTCGTTTCGAGCATCAGAACTGCGAAAATTTTGAGTTTCTCAAGCGTTTCTTACCTCCAAACTGCCATATTTCGCGAACGGATTGACCAATCCGCAAAATTTCTGTTGCATCTGAAAGTAGAAACTCGCTCGATTACAACGGTATGCGTACTTTTCCCCTAGGCCGTTCTAGTTATTCGTTTCGAGCATCAGAACTGCGAACATTTTGAGTTTCTCAAGCGTTTCTTACCTCCAAACTGCCATATCTCGCGAACGGATTGACCAATCCGCATAATTTCTGTTGCATCTGAAAGTAGAAACTCGCCCGATTACAACGGTATGTGTAGTTTTCCCCTAGGCCGTTCCAGTTATTCGTTTCGAGCATCAGAACTGCGAAAATTTTGAGTTTCTCAAGCGTTTCTTACCTCCAAACTGCCATATCTCGCGAACGGATTGACCAATCCGCAAAATTTCTGTTGCATCTGAAAGTAGAGACTCGCCCGATTACAACCGTATGTGTAGTTTTCCCCTAGGCCGTTCCAGTTATTCGTTTCGAGCATCAGAACTGCGAAAATTTCGAGTTTCTCAAGCGTTTCTTACATCCAAACTGCCATATCTCGCGAACGGATTGACCATTCCGCAAAATTTCTGTTGCATCTGAAAGTAGAGACTCGCCCGATTACAACGGTATGTGTAGTTTTCCCCTAGGCCGTTCCTGTTATTCGTTTCGAGCATCAGAACTGCGAAAATTTCGAGTTTCTCTAGCGTTTCTTACATCCAAACTGCCATATCTCGCGAACGGATTGATCAATCCGCAAAATTTCTGTTGCATCTGAAAGTAGAAACTCGCCCGATTACAACGGTATGCGCCCTTTTCCCCTAGGCGGTTCTAGTTATTCGTTTCGAGCATCAGAACTGCGAAAATTTTGAGTTTCTCAAGCGTTTCTTACCTCCAAACTGCCATATCTCGCGAACGGATTGACCAATCCGCAAAATTTCTGTTGCATCTGAAAGTAGAAACTCGCCCGATTACAACGGTAGGTGTATTTCCCCCCTAGGCCGTTCTAGTTATTCGCTTCGAGCATCAGAACTCCGAAAATTTTGAGTTCCTCAAGCGTTTCTTACTTCCAAACTGCCGCATCTCGCGAACGGATCGACCAATCCGCAAAATTTCTGTTGCTTCTGAATGTAGAAACTCGCCCGATTACAACGGTATGTGTAGTTTTCCCCTAGGCCGTTCTAGTTATTCGTTTCGAGCATCAGAACTGCGAAAATTTCGAGTTTCTCAAGCGTTTCTTGCATCCAAACTGCCATATCTCGCGAACGGATAGACCGATCCGCAAAATTTCTGTTGCATCTGAAAGTAGAAACTCGCCCGATTACAACGGTATGCGCACTTTTCCCCTAGGCCGTTCCAGTTATTCGTTTCGAGCATCAGAACTGCGAAAATTTTGAGTTTCTAAAGCGTTTCTTATCCCCAAACTGCCATATCTCGCGAACGGAACTATCAATCCGCAAAATTTCTGTTGCATCTGAAAGTAGACACCCGCCCGATTACAACGGTATGCGAACTTCTCCCCTTGGCCGTTCTAGTCATTCGTTTCGAGCATCAGAACTGCGAAAATTTTGAGTTTCTCAAGCGTTTCTTATCTCCAAACTGCCATATCTCGCGAACGGATTTATCAATCCTCAAAATTTCTGTTGCATCTGAAAGTAGAAACTCGCCCGATTACAACGGTATGCGCACTTTTCCCCTAGGCGGTTCTAGTTATTCGTTTCGAGCATCAGAACTGCGAAAATTTTGAGTATCTCAAGCGTTTCTTACCTCCAAACTGCCATATCTCGCGAACGGATTGACCAATCCGCAAAATTTCTGTTGCATCTGAAAGTAGAAACTCGCCCGATTACAACGGTAGGTGTATTTCCCCCCTAGGCCGTTCTAGTTATTCGCTTCGAGCATCAGAACTCCGAAAATTTTGAGTTCCTCAAGCGTTTCTTACTTCCAAACTGCCGCATCTCGCGAACGGATCGACCAATCCGCAAAATTTCTGTTGCTTCTGAATGTAGAAACTCGCCCGATTACAACGGTATGTGTAGTTTTCCCCTAGGCCGTTCTAGTTATTCGTTTCGAGCATCAGAACTGCGAAAATTTCGAGTTTCTCAAGCGTTTCTTGCATCCAAACTGCCATATCTCGCGAACGGATTGACCGATCCGCAAAATTTCTGTTGCATCTGAAAGTAGAGGCTCGCCCGATTACAACCGTATGTGTAGTTTTCCCCTAGGCCGTTCCAGTTATTCGTTTCGAGCATCAGAACTGCGAAAATTTTGAGTTTCTCAAGCGTTTCTTACCTCCAAACTGCCATATCTCGCGAACGGAGCTATCAATCCGCAAAATTTCTGTTGCATCTGAAAGTAGACACTCGCCCGATTACAACGATATGCGTACTTCTCCCCTAGGCCGTTCTAGTCATTCGTTTCGAGCATCAGAACTGCGAAAATTTTGAGTTTCTCAAGCGTTTCTTATTTCCAAACTGCCATATCTCGCGAACGGATTGATCAATCCGCAAAATTTCTGTTGCATCTGAAAGTGGAAACTCGCCCGATTACAACGGTATGCGTACTTTTCCCTTAGGCCGTTCTAGTTACTCGTTTCTAGCATCAGAACTGCGAAAATTTTGAGTTTCTCAAGCGTTTCTTACCTCCAAACTGCCATATCTCGCGAACGGATGGACCAATCCGCAAAATTTCTGTTGCATCTGAAAGTAGACACTCGCCCAATTACAACGGTATGCGTACTTTTCCCCTAGGCCGTTCTAGTTATTCGTTTCAAGCATCAGAACTGCAAAAATTTTGAGTTTCTAAAGCGTTTCTTATCTCCAAACTGCCATATCTCGCGAACGGAACTAACAATCCGCAAAATTTCTGTTGCATCTGAAAGTAGACACTCGCCCGATTACAACGGTATGCGTACTTCTCCCCTAGGCCGTTCTAGTTATTTGTTGCGAGCGTCAGAACTGCGAAAATTTTGAGTTTCTCAAGCGTTTCTTACCTCCAAACTGCCATATCTCGCGAACGGATTGACCGATCCGCAAAATTTCTGTTGCATCTGAAAGTAGAGGCTCGCCCGATTACAACGGTGTGTGTAGTTTTCCCCTAGGCCGTTCCAGTTATTCGTTTCGAGCATCAGAACTGCGAAAATTTTGAGTTTCTCAAGCGTTTCTTACCTCCAAACTGCCATATCTCGCGAACGGATTGACCGATCCGCAAAATTTCTGTTGCATCTGAAAGTAGAAACTCGCCCGATTACAACGGTATGCGTACTTTTCCCCTAGGCCGTTCTAGTTACTCGTTTCTAGCATCAGAACTGCGAAAATTTTGAGTTTCTCAAGCGTTTCTTACCTCCAAACTGCCATATTTCGCGAACGGATTGACCAATCCGCAAAATTTCTGTTGCATCTGAAAGTAGAAACTCGCTCGATTACAACGGTATGCGTACTTTTCCCCTAGGCCGTTCTAGTTATTCGTTTCGAGCATCAGAACTGCGAACATTTTGAGTTTCTCAAGCGTTTCTTACCTCCAAACTGCCATATCTCGCGAACGGATTGACCAATCCGCATAATTTCTGTTGCATCTGAAAGTAGAAACTCGCCCGATTACAACGGTATGTGTAGTTTTCCCCTAGGCCGTTCCAGTTATTCGTTTCGAGCATCAGAACTGCCAAAATTTTGAGTTTCTCAAGCGTTTCTTAACTCCAAACTGCCATATCTCGCGAACGGATTGACCAATCCGCAAAATTTCTGTTGCATCTGAAAGTAGAGACTCGCCCGATTACAACCGTATGTGTAGTTTTCCCCTAGGCCGTTCCAGTTATTCGTTTCGAGCATCAGAACTGCGAAAATTTCGAGTTTCTCAAGCGTTTCTTACATCCAAACTGCCATATCTCGCGAACGGATTGACCATTCCGCAAAATTTCTGTTGCATCTGAAAGTAGAGACTCGCCCGATTACAACGGTATGTGTAGTTTTCCCCTAGGCCGTTCCTGTTATTCGTTTCGAGCATCAGAACTGCGAAAATTTCGAGTTTCTCTAGCGTTTCTTACATCCAAACTGCCATATCTCGCGAACGGATTGATCAATCCGCAAAATTTCTGTTGCATCTGAAAGTAGAAACTCGCCCGATTACAACGGTATGCGCCCTTTTCCCCTAGGCGGTTCTAGTTATTCGTTTCGAGCATCAGAACTGCGAAAATTTTGAGTTTCTCAAGCGTTTCTTACCTCCAAACTGCCATATCTCGCGAACGGATTGACCAATCCGCAAAATTTCTGTTGCATCTGAAAGTAGAAACTCGCCCGATTACAACGGTAGGTGTATTTCCCCCCTAGGCCGTTCTAGTTATTCGCTTCGAGCATCAGAACTCCGAAAATTTTGAGTTCCTCAAGCGTTTCTTACTTCCAAACTGCCGCATCTCGCGAACGGATCGACCAATCCGCAAAATTTCTGTTGCTTCTGAATGTAGAAACTCGCCCGATTACAACGGTATGTGTAGTTTTCCCCTAGGCCGTTCTAGTTATTCGTTTCGAGCATCAGAACTGCGAAAATTTCGAGTTTCTCAAGCGTTTCTTGCATCCAAACTGCCATATCTCGCGAACGGATTGACCGATCCGCAAAATTTCTGTTGCATCTGAAAGTAGAAACTCGCCCGATTACAACGGTATGCGCACTTTTCCCCTAGGCCGTTCCAGTTATTCGTTTCGAGCATCAGAACTGCGAAAATTTTGAGTTTCTAAAGCGTTTCTTATCTCCAAACTGCCATATCTCGCGAACGGAACTATCAATCCGCAAAATTTCTGTTGCATCTGAAAGTAGACACCCGCCCGATTACAACGGTATGCGAACTTCTCCCCTTGGCCGTTCTAGTCATTCGTTTCGAGCATCAGAACTGCGAAAATTTTGAGTTTCTCAAGCGTTTCTTATCTCCAAACTGCCATATCTCGCGAACGGATTTATCAATCCTCAAAATTTCTGTTGCATCTGAAAGTAGAAACTCGCCCGATTACAACGGTATGCGCACTTTTCCCCTAGGCGGTTCTAGTTATTCGTTTCGAGCATCAGAACTGCGAAAATTTTGAGTATCTCAAGCGTTTCTTACCTCCAAACTGCCATATCTCGCGAACGGATTGACCAATCCGCAAAATTTCTGTTGCATCTGAAAGTAGAAACTCGCCCGATTACAACGGTATGCGCACTTTTCCCCTAGGCGGTTCTAGTTATTCGTTTCGAGCATCAGAACTGCGAAAATTTCGAGTTTCTCAAGCGTTTCTTGCATCCAAACTGCCATATCTCGCGAACGGATTGACCGATCCGCAAAATTTCTGTTGCATCTGAAAGTAGAAACTCGCCCGATAACAACCGTATGCCCACTTTTCCCCTAGGCCGTTCTAGTTATTCGTTTCAAGCATCAGAACTGCGCAAATTTTGAGTTTCTCAAGCGTTTCTTACCTTCAAACTGCCATATCTCGCGAACGGATTGACCGATCCGCAAAATTTCTGTTGCATCTGAAAGTAGAATCTCGCCCGATTACAACGGTATGCGCACTTTTCCCCTACGCCGTTCTACTTACTCGTTTCGAGCATCAGAACTGCGAAAATTTTGAGTTTCTCAAGCGTTTCTTACCTTCAAACTGCCATATCTCGCGAACGGATTGACCGATCCGCAAAATTTCTGTTGCATCTGAAAGTAGAAACTCGCCCGATTACAACGGTATGCGTACTTCTCCCCTAGGCCGTTCTATTCATTCGTTTCGAGCATCAGAACTGCGAAAATTTTGAGTTTCTCAAGCGTTTCTTATTTCCAAACTGCCATATCTCGCGAACGGATTGATCAATCCGCAAAATTTCTGTGGCATCTGAAAGTGGAAACTCGCCCGATTACAACGGTATGCGTACTTTTCCCCTAGGCCGTTCTAGTTACTCGTTTCTAGCATCAGAACTGCGAAAATTTTGAGTTTCTCAAGCGTTTCTTACCTCCAAACTGCCATATCTCGCGAACGAATGGACCAATCCGCAAAATTTCTGTTGCATCTGAAAGTAGACACTCGCCCAATTACAACGGTATGCGTACTTTTCCCCTAGGCCGTTCTAGTTATTCGTTTCAAGCATCAGAACTGCTAAAATTTTGAGTTTCTAAAGCGTTTCTTATCTCCAAACTGCCATATCTCGCGAACGGAACTATCAATCCGCAAAATTTCTGTTGCATCTGAAAGTAGACACTCGCCCGATTACAACGGTATGCGTACTTCTCCCCTAGGCCGTTCTAGTTATTCGTTGCGAGCGTCAGAACTGCGAAAATTTTGAGTTTCTCAAGCGTTTCTTACCTCCAAACTGCCATATCTCGCGAACGGATTGACCGATCCGCAAAATTTCTGTTGCATCTGAAAGTAGAAACTCGCCCGATTACAACGGTATGCGTACTTTTCCCCTAGGCCGTTCTAGTTACTCGTTTCTAGCATCAGAACTGCGAAAATTTTGAGTTTCTCAAGCGTTTCTTACCTCCAAACTGCCATATTTCGCGAACGGATTGACCAATCCGCAAAATTTCTGTTGCATCTGAAAGTAGAAACTCGCTCGATTACAACGGTATGCGTACTTTCCCCCTAGGCCGTTCTAGTTACTCGTTTCTAGCATCAGAACTGCGAAAATTTTGAGTTTCTCAAGCGTTTCTTGCATCCAAACTGCCATATCTCGCGAACGGATTGACCGATCCGCAAAATTTCTGTTGCATCTGAAAGTAGAAACTCGCCCGATAACAACGGTATGCCCACTTTTCCCCTAGGCCGTTCTAGTTATTCGTTTCAAGCATCAGAACTGCGCAAATTTTGAGTTTCTCAAGCGTTTCTTACCTTCAAACTGCCATATCTCGCGAACGGATTGACCGATCCGCAAAATTTCTGTTGCATCTGAAAGTAGAATCTCGCCCGATTACAACGGTATGCGCACTTTTCCCCTACGCCGTTCTACTTACTCGTTTCGAGCATCAGAACTGCGAAAATTTTGAGTTTCTCAAGCGTTTCTTACCTTCAAACTGCCATATCTCGCGAACGGATTGACCGATCCGCAAAATTTCTGTTGCATCTGAAAGTAGAAACTCGCCCGATTACAACGGTATGGGCACTTTTCCCCTAGGCCGTTCCAGTTATTCGTTTCGAGCATCAGAACTGCGAAAATTTTGAGTTTCTAAAGCGTTTCTTATCTCCAAACTGCCATATCTCGCGAACGGAGCTATCAATCCGCAAAATTTCTGTTGCATCTGAAAGTAGACACTCGCCCGATTACAACGGTATGCGTACTTCTCCCCTAGGCCGTTCTAGTCATTCGTTTCGAGCATCAGAACTGCGAAAATTTTGAGTTTCTCAAGCGTTTCTTATTTCCAAACTGCCATATCTCGTTAACGGATTGATCAATCCGCAAAATTTCTGTGGCATCTGAAAGTGGAAACTCGCCCGATTACAACGGTATGCGTACTTTTCCCCTAGGCCGTTCTAGTTACTCGTTTCTAGCATCAGAACTGCGAAAATTTTGAGTTTCTCAAGCGTTTCTTACCTCCAAACTGCCATATCTCGCGAACGAATGGACCAATCCGCAAAATTTCTGTTGCATCTGAAAGTAGACACTCGCCCAATTACAACGGTATGCGTACTTTTCCCCTAGGCCGTTCTAGTTATTCGTTTCAAGCATCAGAACTGCTAAAATTTTGAGTTTCTAAAGCGTTTCTTATCTCCAAACTGCCATATCTCGCGAACGGAACTATCAATCCGCAAAATTTCTGTTGCATCTGAAAGTAGACACTCGCCCGATTACAACGGTATGCGTACTTCTCCCCTAGGCCGTTCTAGTTATTCGTTGCGAGCGTCAGAACTGCGAAAATTTTGAGTTTCTCAAGCGTTTCTTACCTCCAAACTGCCATATCTCGCGAACGGATTGACCGATCCGCAAAATTTCTGTTGCATCTGAAAGTAGAAACTCGCCCGATTACAACGGTATGCGTACTTTTCCCCTAGGCCGTTCTAGTTACTCGTTTCTAGCATCAGAACTGCGAAAATTTTGAGTTTCTCAAGCGTTTCTTACCTCCAAACTGCCATATTTCGCGAACGGATTGACCAATCCGCAAAATTTCTGTTGCATCTGAAAGTAGAAACTCGCTCGATTACAACGGTATGCGTACTTTCCCCCTAGGCCGTTCTAGTTACTCGTTTCTAGCATCAGAACTGCGAAAATTTTGAGTTTCTCAAGCGTTTCTTGCATCCAAACTGCCATGTCTCGCGAACGGATTGACCGATCCGCAAAATTTCTGTTGCATCTGAAAGTAGAAACTCGCCCGATAACAACGGTATGCCCACTTTTCCCCTAGGCCGTTCTAGTTATTCGTTTCAAGCATCAGAACTGCGCAAATTTTGAGTTTCTCAAGCGTTTCTTACCTTCAAACTGCCATATCTCGCGAACGGATTGACCGATCCGCAAAATTTCTGTTGCATCTGAAAGTAGAATCTCGCCCGATTACAACGGTATGCGCACTTTTCCCCTACGCCGTTCTACTTACTCGTTTCGAGCATCAGAACTGCGAAAATTTTGAGTTTCTCAAGCGTTTCTTACCTTCAAACTGCCATATCTCGCGAACGGATTGACCGATCCGCAAAATTTCTGTTGCATCTGAAAGTAGAAACTCGCCCGATTACAACGGTATGGGCACTTTTCCCCTAGGCCGTTCCAGTTATTCGTTTCGAGCATCAGAACTGCGAAAATTTTGAGTTTCTAAAGCGTTTCTTATCTCCAAACTGCCATATCTCGCGAACGGAGCTATCAATCCGCAAAATTTCTGTTGCATCTGAAAGTAGACACTCGCCCGATTACAACGGTATGCGTACTTCTCCCCTAGGCCGTTCTAGTCATTCGTTTCGAGCATCAGAACTGCGAAAATTTTGAGTTTCTCAAGCGTTTCTTATTTCCAAACTGCCATATCTCGTTAACGGATTGATCAATCCGCAAAATTTCTGTGGCATCTGAAAGTGGAAACTCGCCCGATTACAACGGTATGCGTACTTTTCCCCTAGGCCGTTCTAGTTACTCGTTTCTAGCATCAGAACTGCGAAAATTTTGAGTTTCTCAAGCGTTTCTTACCTCCAAACTGCCATATCTCGCGAACGAATGGACCAATCCGCAAAATTTCTGTTGCATCTGAAAGTAGACACTCGCCCAATTACAACGGTATGCGTACTTTTCCCCTAGGCCGTTCTAGTTATTCGTTTCAAGCATCAGAACTGCTAAAATTTTGAGTTTCTAAAGCGTTTCTTATCTCCAAACTGCCATATCTCGCGAACGGAACTATCAATCCGCAAAATTTCTGTTGCATCTGAAAGTAGACACTCGCCCGATTACAACGGTATGCGTACTTCTCCCCTAGGCCGTTCTAGTTATTCGTTGCGAGCGTCAGAACTGCGAAAATTTTGAGTTTCTCAAGCGTTTCTTACCTCCAAACTGCCATATCTCGCGAACGGATTGACCGATCCGCAAAATTTCTGTTGCATCTGAAAGTAGAGGCTCGCCCGATTACAACGGTGTGTGTAGTTTTCCCCTAGGCCGTTCCAGTTATTCGTTTCGAGCATCAGAACTGCGAAAATTTTGAGTTTCTCAAGCGTTTCTTACCTCCAAACTGCCATATCTCGCGAACGGATTGACCGATCCGCAAAATTTCTGTTGCATCTGAAAGTAGAAACTCGCCCGATTACAACGGTATGCGTACTTTTCCCCTAGGCCGTTCTAGTTACTCGTTTCTAGCATCAGAACTGCGAAAATTTTGAGTTTCTCAAGCGTTTCTTACCTCCAAACTGCCATATTTCGCGAACGGATTGACCAATCCGCAAAATTTCTGTTGCATCTGAAAGTAGAAACTCGCTCGATTACAACGGTATGCGTACTTTCCCCCTAGGCCGTTCTAGTTACTCGTTTCTAGCATCAGAACTGCGAAAATTTTGAGTTTCTCAAGCGTTTCTTATTTCCAAACTGCCATATCTCGCGAACGGATTGATCAATCCGCAAAATTTCTGTTGCATCTGAAAGTAGAAAGTCGCCCCAATTACAACGGTATGCGTACTTCTCCGCTAGGCCGTTCTAGTTATTCATTCGAGCATCAGAACTGCGAAAATTTTGAGTTTCTCAAGCGTTTCTTACCTCCAAACAGCCATATCTCGCGAACGGATTCACCAATCCGCAAAATTTCTGTTGCTTCTGAAAGTAGAAACTCGCCCGATTGCAACGGTATGCGCACTTTTTCCCTAGGCCGTTCTAGTTATTCGTTTCGAGCATCAGAACTGCGAACATTTTGAGTTTCTCAAGCGTTTCTTACCTCCAAACTGCCATATCTCGCGAACGGATTGACCAATCCGCATAATTTCTGTTGCATCTGAAAGTAGAAACTCGCCCGATTACAACGGTAGGTGTAGTTTTCCCCTAGGCCGTTCTAGTTATTCGTTTCGAGCATCAGAACTGCGAAAATTTTGAGTTTCTGAAGCGTTTCTTACTTCCAAACTGCCACATCTCGCGAACGGATCGACAAATCCGCAAAATTTCTGTTGCATCTGAAAGTAGAAACTCGCCCGATTACAACGGTATGTGTAGTTTTCCCCTAGGCCGTTCCAGTTATTCGTTTCGAGCATCAGAACTGCGAAAATTTTGAGTTTCTCAAGCGTTTCTTACCTCCAAACTGCCATATCTCGTGAACGGATTGACCAATCCGCAAAATTTCTGTTGCACCTGAAAGTAGAGACTCGCCCGATTACAACCGTATGTGTAGTTTTCCCCTAGGCCGTTCCAGTTATTCGTTTCGAGCATCAGAACTGCGAAAATTTCGAGTTTCTCAAGCGTTTCTTACATCCAAACTGCCATATCTCGCGAACGGATTGACCATTCCGCAAAATTTCTGTTGCATCTGAAAGTAGAGACTCGCCCGATTACAACGGTATGCGTACTTCTCCCCTAGGCCGTTCTAGTCATTCGTTTCGAGCATCAGAACTGCGAAAATTTTGAGTTTCTCAAGCGTTTCTTATTTCCAAACTGCCATATCTCGCGAACGGATTGATCAATCCGCAAAATTTCTGTGGCATCTGAAAGTGGAAACTCGCCCGATTACAACGGTATGCGTACTTTTCCCCTAGGCCGTTCTAGTTACTCGTTTCTAGCATCAGAACTGCGAAAATTTTGAGTTTCTCAAGCGTTTCTTACCTCCAAACTGCCATATCTCGCGAACGAATGGACCAATCCGCAAAATTTCTGTTGCATCTGAAAGTAGACACTCGCCCAATTACAACGGTATGCGTACTTTTCCCCTAGGCCGTTCTAGTTATTCGTTTCAAGCATCAGAACTGCTAAAATTTTGAGTTTCTAAAGCGTTTCTTATCTCCAAACTGCCATATCTCGCGAACGGAACTATCAATCCGCAAAATTTCTGTTGCATCTGAAAGTAGACACTCGCCCGATTACAACGGTATGCGTACTTCTCCCCTAGGCCGTTCTAGTTATTCGTTGCGAGCGTCAGAACTGCGAAAATTTTGAGTTTCTCAAGCGTTTCTTACCTCCAAACTGCCATATCTCGCGAACGGATTGACCGATCCGCAAAATTTCTGTTGCATCTGAAAGTAGAGGCTCGCCCGATTACAACGGTGTGTGTAGTTTTCCCCTAGGCCGTTCCAGTTATTCGTTTCGAGCATCAGAACTGCGAAAATTTTGAGTTTCTCAAGCGTTTCTTACCTCCAAACTGCCATATCTCGCGAACGGATTGACCGATCCGCAAAATTTCTGTTGCATCTGAAAGTAGAAACTCGCCCGATTACAACGGTATGCGTACTTTTCCCCTAGGCCGTTCTAGTTACTCGTTTCTAGCATCAGAACTGCGAAAATTTTGAGTTTCTCAAGCGTTTCTTACCTCCAAACTGCCATATTTCGCGAACGGATTGACCAATCCGCAAAATTTCTGTTGCATCTGAAAGTAGAAACTCGCTCGATTACAACGGTATGCGTACTTTCCCCCTAGGCCGTTCTAGTTACTCGTTTCTAGCATCAGAACTGCGAAAATTTTGAGTTTCTCAAGCGTTTCTTATTTCCAAACTGCCATATCTCGCGAACGGATTGATCAATCCGCAAAATTTCTGTTGCATCTGAAAGTAGAAAGTCGCCCAATTACAACGGTATGCGTACTTCTCCGCTAGGCCGTTCTAGTTATTCATTTCGAGCATCAGAACTGCGAAAATTTTGAGTTTCTCAAGCGTTTCTTACCTCCAAACAGCCATATCTCGCGAACGGATTCACCAATCCGCAAAATTTCTGTTGCTTCTGAAAGTAGAAACTCGCCCGATTGCAACGGTATGCGCACTTTTTCCCTAGGCCGTTGTAGTTATTCGTTTCGAGCATCAGAACTGCGAACATTTTGAGTTTCTCAAGCGTTTCTTACCTCCAAACTGCCATATCTCGCGAACGGATTGACCAATCCGCATAATTTCTGTTGCATCTGAAAGTAGAAACTCGCCCGATTACAACGGTAGGTGTAGTTTTCCCCTAGGCCGTTCTAGTTATTCGTTTCGAGCATCAGAACTGCGAAAATTTTGAGTTTCTGAAGCGTTTCTTACTTCCAAACTGCCACATCTCGCGAACGGATCGACAAATCCGCAAAATTTCTGTTGCATCTGAAAGTAGAAACTCGCCCGATTACAACGGTATGTGTAGTTTTCCCCCTAGGCCGTTTCCAGTTATTCGTTTCGAGCATCAGAACTGCGAAAATTTTGAGTTTCTCAAGCGTTTCTTACCTCCAAACTGCCATATCTCGTGAACGGATTGACCAATCCGCAAAATTTCTGTTGCACCTGAAAGTAGAGACTCGCCCGATTACAACCGTATGTGTAGTTTTCCCCTAGGCCGTTCCAGTTATTCGTTTCGAGCATCAGAACTGCGAAAATTTCGAGTTTCTCAAGCGTTTCTTACATCCAAACTGCCATATCTCGCGAACGGATTGACCATTCCGCAAAATTTCTGTTGCATCTGAAAGTAGAGACTCGCCCGATTACAACGGTATGTGTAGTTTTCCCCTAGGCCGTTCCAGTTATTCGTTTCGAGCATCAGAACTGCGAAAATTTCGAGTTTCTCTAGCGTTTCTTACATCCAAACTGCCATATCTCGCGAACGGATTGACCGATCCGCAAAATTTCTGTTGCATCTGAAAGTAGACACTCGCCCGATTACAGCGGTATGCGTTCTTCTCCCCTAGGCCGTTCTAGTCATTCGTTTCGAGCATCAGAACTGCGAAAATTTTGAGTTTCTCAAGCGTTTCTTATCTCCAAACTGGCATATCTCGCGAACGGATTGATCAATCCGCAAAATTTCTGTTGCATCTGAAAGTAACAACTCGCCCGATTACAACGGTATGCGCACTTTTCCCCTAGGCGGTTCTAGTTATTCGTTGCGAGCATCAGAACTGCGAAAATTTTGAGTTTCTCAAGCGTTTCTTACCTCCAAACTGCCACATCTCGCGAACGGATCGACCAATCCGCAAAATTTCTGTTGCTACTGAAAGTAGAAGCTCGCCCGCTTACAACGGTATGTGTAGTTTTCCCCTAGGCCGTTCCAGCTATTCGTTTCGAGCATCAGAACTGCGCAAATTTTGAGTTTCTCAAGCGTTTCTTACATTCAAACTGCCACATCTCACGTACGGATTGATCAATCCGCAAAATTTCTGTTGCATCTGAAAGTAGAAAGTCGCCCAATTACAACGGTATGCGTACTTCTCCCCTAGGCCGTTCTAGTCATTCGTTTCGAGCATCAAAACTGCGAAAATTTTGAGTTTCACAAGCGTTTCTTATCTCCAAACTGCCATATCTCGCGAACGGATTGATCAATCCGCAAAATTTCTGTTGCATCTGAAAGTAGAAACTTGCCCGATTACAACGGTATGCGCCCTTTTCCCCTAGGCGGTTCTAGTTATTCGTTTCGAGCATCAGAACTGCGAAAGTTTTGAGTTTCTCAAGCGTTTCTTACCTCCAAACTGCCATATCTCGCGAACGGATTGATCAATCCGCAAAATTTCTGTTGCATCTGAAAGTAGAAACTCGCCCGATTACAACGGTATGCGTACTTCTCCCCTAGGCCGTTCTAGTTATTCATTTCGAGCATCAGAACTGGGGAAATTATGAGTTTCTAAAGCGTTTCTTATCTCCAAACTGCCATGTCTCGCGAACGGATTGATCAATCCGCAAAATTTCTGTTGCTTGTGAAAGTAGAAACTCGCCCGATTACAACGGTAGGCGCACTTTTCCCCTAGGCCGTTCTAGTTATTCGTTTCGAGCATCAGAACTGGGGAAATTTTGAGTTTCTAAAGCGTTTCTTATCTCCAAACTGCCATGTCTCGCGAACGGATTGATCAATCCGCAAAATTTCTGTTGCTTGTGAAAGTAGAACCTCGCCCGATTACAACGGTATGCGTACTTCTCCCCTAGGCCGTTGTAGTCATTCGTTTCGAGCATCAGAACTGCGAAAATTTTGAGTTTCTCAAGCGTTTCTTATCTCCAAACTGCCATATCTCGCGAACGGATTGATCAATCCGCAAAATTTCTGTTGCATCTGAAAGTAGAAACTCGCCCGATTACAACGGTATGTGTAGTTTTCCCCAAGGCCGTTCCAGTTATTCGTTTCGAGCATCAGAACTGCGAAAATTTCGAGTTTCTCCAGCGTTTCTTACATCCAAACTGCCATATCTCGCGAACGGATTGACCGATCCGCAAAACTTCTGTTGTATCTGAAAGTAGAAACTCGCCCGATTACAACGGTATGTGTAGTTTTCCCCTAGGCGGTTCTAGTTATTCGTTTCGAGCATCAGAACTGCGAAAATTTTGAGTTTCTCAAGCGTTTCTTACCTCCAAAATGCCATATCTCGCGAACGGATTGACCGATCCGCAAAATTTCTGTTGCATCTGAAAGTAGAATCTCGCCCGATTACAACGGTATGCGCACTTTTCCCCTACGCCGTTCTAGTTATTCATTTCGAGCTCAGAACTGCGAAAATTTTGAGTTTCTCAAGCGTTTCTTACCTCCAAACTGCCATGTCTCGCGAACGGATTGACCAATCCGCAAAATTTCTGTTGCTTCTGAAAGTCGAAACTCGCCCGATTACAACGGTAGGTGTAGTTTTCCCCTAGGCCGTTCTAGTTATTCGTTTCGAGCATCAGAACTGCGAAAATATTGAGTTTCTCAAGCGTTTCTTACTTCCAAACTGCCGCATCTCGCGAACGGATCGACCAATCCGCAAAATTTCTGTTGCATCTGAAAGTAGAAACTCGCCCGATTACAACGGTATGTGTATTTTTCCCCTAGGCCGTTCCAGTTATTCGTTTCGAGCATCAGAACTGCGAAAATTTCGAGTTTCTCAAGCGTTTCTTGCATCCAAACTGCCATATCTCGCGAACGGATTGACCGATCCGCAAAATTTCTGTTGCATCTGAAAGTAGACACTCGCCCGATTACAACGGTGGGTGTAGTTTTCCCCCAGGCCGTTCTAGTTATTCGTTTCAAACATCAGAACTGCGAAAATTTTGAGTTTCTCAAGCGTTTCTTATTTCCAAACTGCCATATCTCGCGAACGGATTGATCAATCCGCAAAATTTCTGTTGCATCTGAAAGTAGAAACTCGCCCGATTACAACGGTATGCGTACTTCTCCCCTAGGCCGTTCTAGTTATTCATTTCGAGCATCAGAACTGGGGAAATTATGAGTTTCTAAAGCGTTTCTTATCTCCAAACTGCCATGTCTCGCGAACGGATTGACCAATCCGCAAAATTTCTGTTGCTTGTGAAAGTAGAAACTCGCCCGATTACAACGGTAGGCGCACTTTTCCCCTAGGCCGTTCTAGTTATTCGTTTCGAGCATCAGAACTGGTGAAATTTTGAGTTTCTAAAGCGTTTCTTATCTCCAAACTGCCATGTCTCGCGAACGGATTGATCAATCCGCAAAATTTCTGTTGCTTGTGAAAGTAGAACCTCGCCCGATTACAACGGTATGCGTACTTCTCCCCTAGGCCGTTGTAGTCATTCGTTTCGAGCATCAGAACTGCGAAAATTTTGAGTTTCTCAAGCGTTTCTTATCTCCAAACTGCCATATCTCGCGAACGGATTGATCAATCCGCAAAATTTCTGTTGCATCTGAAAGTAAAAACTCGCCCGATTACAACGGTATGTGTAGTTTTCCCCAAGGCCGTTCCAGTTATTCGTTTCGAGCATCAGAACTGCGAAAATTTCGAGTTTCTCCAGCGTTTCTTACATCCAAACTGCCATATCTCGCGAACGGATTGACCGATCCGCAAAACTTCTGTTGCATCTGAAAGTAGAAACTCGCCCGATTACAACGGTATGTGTAGTTTTCCCCTAGGCGGTTCTAGTTATTCGTTTCGAGCATCAG
Source organism: Ptiloglossa arizonensis (assembly GCF_051014685.1). Classification (NCBI taxonomy): domain Eukaryota; kingdom Metazoa; phylum Arthropoda; class Insecta; order Hymenoptera; family Colletidae; genus Ptiloglossa; species Ptiloglossa arizonensis. The sequence continues at coordinate 41,025 of NW_027479437.1, forward strand.
AACTGCGAAAATTTTGAGTTTCTCAAGCGTTTCTTACCTCCAAAATGCCATATCTCGCGAACGGATTGACCGATCCGCAAAATTTCTGTTGCATCTGAAAGTAGAATCTCGCCCGATAACAACGGTATGCGTAGTTCTCCCCTAGGCCGTTCTAGTTATTCATTTCGAGCTCAGAACTGCGAAAATTTTGAGTTTCTCAAGCGTTTCTTACCTCCAAACTGCCATGTCTCGCGAACGGATTGACCAATCCGCAAAATTTCTGTTGCTTCTGAAAGTCGAAACTCGCCCGATTACAACGGTATGCGCACTTTTCCCCTAGGCCGTTCTAGTTATTCGTTTCAAACATCAGAACTGCGAAAATTTTGAGTTTCTCAAGCGTTTCTTACTTCCAAACTGCCGCATCTCGCGAACGGATCGACCAATCCGCAAAATTTCTGTTGCATCTGAGAGTAGAACCTCGGCCGATTACAACGGTATGTGTAGTTTTCCCCAAGGCCGTTCCAGTTATTCGTTTCGAGCATCAGAACTGCGAAAATTTCGAGTTTCTCCAGCGTTTCTTACATCCAAACTGCCATATCTCGCGAACGGATTGACCGATCCGCAAAACTTCTGTTGCATCTGAAAGTAGAAACTCGCCCGATTACAACGGTATGTGTAGTTTTCCCCTAGGCGGTTCGAGTTATTCGTTTCGAGCATCAGAACTGCGAAAATTTTGAGTTTCTCAAGCGTTTCTTACCTCCAAAATGCCATATCTCGCGAACGGATTGACCGATCCGCAAAATTTCTGTTGCATCTGAAAGTAGAATCTCGCCCGATTACAACGGTATGCGCACTTTTCCCCTACGCCGTTCTAGTTACTCGTTTCTAGCATCAGAACTGCGAAAATTTTGAGTTTCTCAAGCGTTTCTTATTTCCAAACTGCCATATCTCGCGAACGGATTGATCAATCCGCAAAATTTCTGTTGCATCTGAAAGTAGAAACTCGCCCGATTACAACGGTATGCGTACTTCTCCCCTAGGCCGTTCTAGTTATTCATTTCGAGCATCAGAACTGCGAAAATTTTGAGTTTCACAAGCGTTTCTTACCTCCAAACTGCCATGTCTCGCGAACGGATTGACCAATCCGCAAAATTTCTGTTGCTTCTGAAAGTCGAAACTCGCCCGATTACAACGGTATGCGCACTTTTCCCCTAGGCCGTTCTAGTTATTCGTTTCAAACATCAGAACTGCGAAAATTTTGAGTTTCTCAAGCGTTTCTTATCTCCAAACTGCCATATCTCGCGAACGGATTGATCAATCCGCAAAATTTCTGTTGCATCTGAAAGTAGAATCTCGCCCGATTACAACGGTATGCGCACTTTTCCCCTACGCCGTTCTAGTTACTCGTTTCTAGCATCAGAACTGCGAAAATTTTGAGTTTCTCTAGCGTTTCTTACATCCAAACTGCCATATCTCGCGAACGGATTGACCGATCCGCAAAATTTCTGTTGCATCTGAAAGTAGACACTCGCCCGATTACAACGGTATACGTACTTCTCCCCTAGGCCGTTCTAGTCATTCGTTTCGAGCATCAGAACTGCGAAAATTTTGAGTTTCTCAAGCGTTTCTTACTTCCAAACTGCCGCATCTCGCGAACGGATCGACCAATCCGCAAAATTTCTGTTGCATCTGAAAGTAGAAACTCGCCCGATTACAACGGTGTGTGTAGTTTTCCCCTAGGCCGTTCCAGCTATTCGTTTCGAGCATCAGAACTGCGAAAATTTCGAGTTTCTCGAGCGTTTCTTACATCCAAACGGCCATATCTCGCGAACGGATTGACCAATCCGCAAAATTTCTGTTGAATTTGAAAGTAGAAACTCGCCCGATTACAACGATATGCGCACTTTTCCCCTGGGCCGTTCTAGTTATTCGTTTCGAGCATCAGAACTGCGAAAATTTTGAGTTTCTAAAGCGTTTCTTATCTCCAAACTGTCATGTCTCGCGAACGGATTGATCAATCCGCAAAATTTCTGTTGCTTGTGAAAGTAGAAACTCGCCCGATTACAACGGTATGCGCACTTTTCCCCTAGGCCGTTCTAGTTACTCGTTTCAAGCATTAGAACTGCGCAAATTATGAGTTTCTCAAGCGTTTCTTACCTCCAAACTGCCATATCTCGCGAACGCATTGATCAATCCGCAAAATTTCTGTTGCATCTGAAAGTAGAAACTCGCTCGATTACAACGGTATGCGCACTTTTCCCCTAGGCCGTTCTAGTTATTCGTTTCAAGCATTAGAACTGCGCAAATTATGAGTTTCTCAAGCGTTTCTTACCTCCAAACTGCCATATCTCGCGAACGCATTGATCAATCCGCAAAATTTCTGTTGCATCTGAAAGTAGAAACTCGCTCGATTACAACGGTATGCGCACTTTTCCCCTAGGCGGTTCTAGTCATTCGTTTCGAGCATCAGAACTGCGAAAATTTTGAGTTTCTCAAGCGTTTCTTACCTCCAAACTGCCATATCTCGCGAACGGATTGACCGATCCGCAAAATTTCTGTTGCATCTGAAAGTAGACATTCGCCCGATTACAACGGTATGCGCACTTTTCCTCTGGGCCGTTCTAGTTATTCGTTTCAAGCATTAGAACTGCGCAAATTGTGAGTTTCTCAAGCGTTTCTTACCTCCAAACTGCCATATCTCGCGAACGCATTGATCAATCCGCAAAATTTCTGTTGCATCTGAAAGTAGAAACTCGCTCGATTACAACGGTATGCGCACTTTTCCCCTAGGCCGTTCTAGTTATTCGCTTCGAGCATCAGAACTGCGAAAATTTTGAGTTTCTCGAGCGTTTCTTACATCGAAACGGCCATATCTCGCGAACGGATTGACCAATCCGCAAAATTTCTGTTGAATTTGAAAGTAGAAACTCGCCCGATTACAACGATATGCGCACTTTTCCTCTGGGCCGTTCTAGTTATTCGTTTCGAGCATCAGAACTGCGAAAATTTTGAGTTTCTAAAGCGTTTCTTATCTCCAAACTGCCATGTCTCGCGAACGGATTGATCAATCCGCAAAATTTCTGTTGCTTGTGAAAGTAGAAACTCGCCCGATTACAACGGTATGCGCACTTTTCCCCTAGGCCGTTCTAGTTATTCGTTTCAAGCATTAGAACTGCGCAAATTATGAGTTTCTCAAGCGTTTCTTACCTCCAAACTACCATATCTCGCGAACGGATTGATCAATCCGCAAAATTTCTGTTGCATCTGAAAGTAGAAACTCGCCCGATTACAACGGTATGCGCACTTTTCCCCTAGGCGGTTCTAGTCATTCGTTTCGGGCATCAGAACTGCGAAAATTTTGAGTTTCTCAAGCGTTTCTTACCTCCAAACTGCCACATCTCGCGAACGGATTGACCAATTCGCAAAATTTCTGTTGCATCTGAAAGTAGAAACTCGCCCGATTACAACGGTATGTGTAGTTTTCCCCAAGGCCGTTCCAGTTATTCGTTTCGAGCATCAGAACTGCGAAAATTTCGAGTTTCTCTAGCGTTTCTTACATCCAAACTGCCATATCTCGCGAACGGATTGACCGATCCGCAAAATTTCTGTTGCATCTGAAAGTAGACACTCGCCCGATTACAACGGTGTACGTACTTCTCCCCTAGGCCGTTCTAGTCATTCGTTTCGAGCATCAGAACTGCGAAAATTTTGAGTTTCTCAAGCGTTTCTTACATCCAAACTGCCATATCTCGCGAACGGATTGACCAATCCGCAAAATTTCTGTTGCTTCTGAAAGTAGAAACTCGCCCGATTACAACGGTATGTGTAGTTTTCCCCAAGGCCGTTCCAGTTATTCGTTTCGAGCATCAGAACTGCGAAAATTTCGAGTTTCTCTAGCGTTTCTTACATCCAAACTGCCATATCTCGCGGACGGATTGACCGATCCGCAAAATTTCTGTTGCATCTGAAAGTAGACACTCGCCCGATTACAACGGTATGCGTACTTCTCCCCTAGGCCGTCCTAGTCATTCGTTCCGAGCATCAGAACTGCGAAAATTTTGAGTTTCTCAAGCGTTTCTTATCTCCAAACTGCCATATCTCGCGAACGGATTGATCAATCCGCAAAATTTCTGTTGCATCTGAAAGTAGAAACTCACCCGATTACAACGGTATGCGCACTTTTCCCCTAGGCGGTTCTAGTTATTCGTTTCGAGCATCAGAACTGCGAAAATTTTGAGTTTCTCAAGCGTTTCTTACCTCCAAACTGCCACATCTCGCGAACGGATTGACCAATCCGCAAAATTTCTGTTGCATCTGAAAGTAGAGACTCGCCCGATTACAACGGTATGTGTAGTTTTCCCCTAGGCCGGTCCAGTTATTCGTTTCGAGCATCAGAACTGCGAAAATTTCGAGTTTCTCTAGCGTTTCTTACATCCAAACTGCCATATCTCGCGAACGGATTGACCGATCCGCAAAATTTCTGTTGCATCTGAAAGTAGACACTCGCCAGATTACAACGGTATGCGTACTTCTCCCCTAGGCCGTTCTAGTCATTCGTTTCGAGCTTCAGAACTGCGAAAATTTTGAGTTTCTCAAGCGTTTCTTACTTCCAAACTGCCGCATCTCGCGAACGGATCGACCGATCCGCAAAATTTCTGTTGCATCTGAAAGTAGACACTCGCCAGATTACAACGGTATGTGTAGTTTTCCCCTAGGCCGTTCCAGCTATTCGTTTCGAGCATCAGAACTGCGAAAATTTTGAGTTTCTCAAGCGTTTCTTATTTCCAAACTGCCATATCTCGCGAACGGATCGACCAATCCGCAAAATTTCTGTTGCATCTGAAAGTAGAAACTCGCCCGATTACAACGGTATGCCCACTTTTCCCCTAGGCCGTTCTAGTTATTCGTTTCAAGCATCTGAACTGCGCAAATTTTGAGTTTCTCAAGCGTTTCTTACCTTCAAACTGCCATATCTCGCGAACGGATTGACCGATCCGCAAAATTTCTGTTGCATCTGAAAGTAGAATCTCGACCGATTACAACGCTATGCGCACTTTTCCCCTACGCCGTTCTAGTTACTCGTTTCTAGCATCAGAACTGCGAAAATTGTAAGTTTCTCAAGCGTTTCTTATTTCCAAACTGCCATATCTCGCGAACGGATCGACCAATCCGCAAAATTTCTGTTGCATCTGAAAGTAGAAACTCGCCCGATTACAACGGTATGTGTAGTATTCCCCTAGGCCGTTCCAGCTATTCGTTTCGAGCATCAGAACTGCGAAAATTTCGAGTTTCTCTAGCGTTTCTTACATCCAAACTGCCATATCTCGCGAACGGATTGACCGATCCGCAAAATTTCTGTTGCATCTGAAAGTAGACACTCGCCAGATTACAACGGTATGCGTACTTCTCCCCTAGGCCGTTCTAGTCATTCGTTTCGAGCTTCAGAACTGCGAAAATTTTGAGTTTCTCAAGCGTTTCTTACTTCCAAACTGCCGCATCTCGCGAACGGATCGACCGATCCACAAAATTTCTGTTGCATCTGAAAGTAGACACTCGCCAGATTACAACGGTATGTGTAGTTTTCCCCTAGGCCGTTCCAGCTATTCGTTTCGAGCATCAGAACTGCGAAAATTTTGAGTTTCTCAAGCGTTTCTTATTTCCAAACTGCCATATCTCGCGAACGGATCGACCAATCCGCAAAATTTCTGTTGCATCTGAAAGTAGAAACTCGCCCGATTACAACGGTATGCCCACTTTTCCCCTAGGCCGTTCTAGTTATTCGTTTCAAGCATCTGAACTGCGCAAATTTTGAGTTTCTCAAGCGTTTCTTACCTTCAAACTGCCATATCTCGCGAACGGATTGACCGATCCGCAAAATTTCTGTTGCATCTGAAAGTAGAATCTCGACCGATTACAACGCTATGCGCACTTTTCCCCTACGCCGTTCTAGTTACTCGTTTCTAGCATCAGAACTGCGAAAATTGTAAGTTTCTCAAGCGTTTCTTATTTCCAAACTGCCATATCTCGCGAACGGATCGACCAATCCGCAAAATTTCTGTTGCATCTGAAAGTAGAAACTCGCCCGATTACAACGGTATGTGTAGTATTCCCCTAGGCCGTTCCAGCTATTCGTTTCGAGCATCAGATCTGCGAAAATTTTGAGTTTCTCAAGCGTTTCTTACATCCAAACTGCCATATCTCGCGAACGGATTGACCAATCCGCAAAATTTCCCTTGCATCTGAAAGTAGAGACTCGCCCGATTACAACGGTATACGTACGTCTCCCCTAGGCCGTTCTAGTCATTCGTTTCGAGCATCAGAACTGCGAAAATTTTGAGTTTCTCAAGTGTTTCTTATCTCCAAACTGCCATATCTCGCGAACGGATTGATCAATCCGAAAAATAACTGTTGCATCTGAAAGTAGAAACTCGCCCGATTACAACGGTATGCGCACTTTTCCCCTAGGCGGTTCTAGTTATTCGTTTCGAGCATCAGAACTGCGAAAATTTTGAGTTTCTCAAGCGTTTCTTACTTCCAAACTGCCGCATCTCGCGAACGGATCGACCAATCCGCAAAATTTCTGTTGCATCTGAAAGTAGAAACTCGCCCGATTACAACGGTATGTGTAGTATTCCCCTAGGCCGTTCCAGCTATTCGTTTCGAGCATCAGAACTGCGAAAATTTTGAGTTTCTCAAGCGTTTCTTACATCCAAACTGCCATATCTCGCGAACGGATTGACCGATCCGCAAAATTTCTGTTGCATCTGAAAGTAGACACTCGCCAGATTACAACGGTATGCGTACTTCTCCCCTAGGCCATTCCAGTTATTCGTTTCGAGCATCAGAACTGCGAAAATTTTGAGTTTCTAAAGCGTTGCTTATCTCCAAACTGCCATATCTCGCGAACGGATTGACCGATCCGCAAAATTTCTGTTGCATCTGAAAGTAGACACTCGCCCGATTACAACGGTATGCGTACTTCTCCCCTAGGCCGTTCTAGTCATTCGTTTCGAGCATCAGAACTGCGAAAATTTTGAGTTTCTCAAGCCTTTCTTATATCCAAACTGCCATATCTCGCGAACGGATTGATGAATCCGCAAAATTTCTGTTGCATCTGAAAGTAGAAACTCGCCCGATTACAAGGGTATGCGCACTTTTCCCCTAGGCGGTTCTAGTTATACGTTTCGAGCATCAGAACTGCGAAAATTTTGAGTTTCTCAAGCGTTTCTTACCTCCAAACTGCCATATCTCGCGAACGGATTGACCAATCCGCAAAATTTCTGTTGCATCTGAATGTAGAAACTCGCCCGATTACAACGGTATGTGTAGTTTTCCCCTAGGCCGTTCCAGTTATTCGTTTCGAGCATCAGAACTGCGAAAATTTCGAGTTTCTCAAGCGTTTCTTGCATCCAAAGTGCCATATCTCGCGAACGGATTGACCGATCCGCAAAATTTCTGTTGCATCTGAAAGTAGACATTCGCCCGATTACAACGGTATGCCCACTTTTCCCCTAGGCCGTTCTAGTTATTCGTTTCAAGCATCAGAACTGCGCAAATTTTGAGTCTCTCAAGCGTTTCTTACCTTCAAACTGCCATATCTCGCGAACGGATTGACCGATCCGCAAAATTTCTGTTGCATCTGAAAGTAGAATCTCGACCGATTACAACGCTATGCGCACTTTTCCCCTACGCCGTTCTAGTTACTCGTTTCTAGCATCAGAACTGCGAAAATTTTGAGTTTCTCGAGCGTTTCTTATTTCCAAACTGCCATATCTCGCGAACGGATCGACCAATCCGCAAAATTTCTGTTGCATCTGAAAGTAGAAACTCGCCCGATTACAACGGTATGTGTAGTTTTCCCCAAGGCCGTTCCAGTTATTCGTTTCGAGCATCAGAACTGCGAAAATTTCGAGTTTCTCAAGCGTTTCTTACATCCAAACTGCCATATCTCGCGAACGGATCGACCAATCCGCAAAATTTCTGTTGCATCTGAAAGTAGAGACTCGCCCGATTACAACGGTATGTGTACTTTTCCCCTAGGCCGTTCCAGTTATTCGTTTCGAGCATCAGAACTGCGAAAATTGTAAGTTTCTCAAGCGTTTCTTATTTCCAAACTGCCATATCTCGCGAACGGATTGACCGATCCGCAAAATTTCTGTTGCATCTGAAAGTAGAATCTCGACCGATTACAACGCTATGCGCACTTTTCCCCTACGCCGTTCTAGTTACTCGTTTCTAGCATCAGAACTGCGAAAATTTTGAGTTTCTCGAGCGTTTCTTATTTCCAAACTGCCATATCTCGCGAACGGATCGACCAATCCGCAAAATTTCTGTTGCATCTGAAAGTAGAAACTCGCCCGATTACAACGGTATGTGTAGTTTTCCCCAAGGCCGTTCCAGTTATTCGTTTCGAGCATCAGAACTGCGAAAATTTCGAGTTTCTCAAGCGTTTCTTACATCCAAACTGCCATATCTCGCGAACGGATCGACCAATCCGCAAAATTTCTGTTGCATCTGAAAGTAGAGACTCGCCCGATTACAACGGTATGTGTACTTTTCCCCTAGGCCTTTCCAGTTATTCGTTTCGAGCATCAGAACTGCGAAAATTTCGAGTTTCTCAAGCGTTTCTTGCATCCAAACTGCCATATCTCGCGAACGGATTGACCGATCCGCAAAATTTCTGTTGCATCTGAAAGTAGACATTCGCCCGATTACAAAGGTATGCCCACTTTTCCCCTAGGCCGTTCTAGTTATTCGTTTCAAGCATCAGAACTGCGCAAATTTTGAGTTTCTCAAGCGTTTCTTACCTTCAAACTGCCATATCTTGCGAACGGATTGACCGATCCGCAAAATTTCTGTTGCATCTGAAAGTAGACATTCGCCCGATTACAACGGTATGCCCACTTTTCCCCTAGGCCGTTCTAGTTATTCGTTTCAAGCATTAGAACTGCGCAAATTTTGAGTTTCTCAAGCGTTTCTTACCTTCAAACTGCCATATCTCGCGAACAGATTGACCGATCCGCAAAATTTCTGTTGCATCTGAAAGTAGAATCTCGGCCGATTACAACGCTATGCGCACTTTTCCCCTACGCCGTTCTAGTTACTCGTTTCTAGCATCAGAACTGCGAAAATTTCGAGTTTCTCAAGCGTTTCTTACGTCCAAACTGCCATATCTCGCGAACGGATCGACCAATCCGCAAAATTTCTGTTGCATCTGAAAGTAGAAACGCGCCCGATTACAACGGTATGTGTAGTTTTCCCCTAGGCCGTTCCAGCTATTCGTTTCGAGCATCAGAACTGCGAAAATTTTGAGTTTCTCAAGCGTTTCTTACATCCAAACTGCCATATCTCGCGAACGGATTGACCAATCCGCAAAATTTCTGTTGCATCTGAAAGTAGAGACTCGCCCGATTACAACGGTATGCGCACTTTTCCCCTAGGCGGTCCTAGTTATTCGTTTCGAGCATCAGAACTGCGAAAATTTTGAGTTTCTCAAGCGTTTCTTACCTCCAAACTGCCGCATCTCGCGAACGGATCGACCAATCCGCAAAATTTCTGTTGCATGTGAAAGTAGAAACGCGCCCGATTACAACGGTATGTGTAGTTTTCCCCTAGGCCGTTCTGGTCATTCGTTTCGAGCATCAGAACTGCGAAAATTTTGAGTTTCACAAGCGTTTCTTATCTCCAAACTGCCATATCTCGCGAACGGATTGATCAATCCGCAAAATTTCTGTTGCATCTGAAAGTAGAAACTCGCCCGATTACAACGGTATGCGCACTTTTCCCCTAGGCGGTTCTAGTTATTCGTTTCGAGCATCAGAACTGCGAAAATTTTGAGTTTCTCAAGCGTTTCTTACCACCAAACTGCCATATCTCGCGAACGGATTGACCAATCCGCAAAATTTCTGTTGCATCTGAAAGTAGAAACGCGCCCGATTACAACGGTATGTGTAATTTTCCCCTAGGCCGTTCCAGCTATTCGTTTCGAGCATCAGAACTGCGAAAATTTTGAGTTTCTCAAGCGTTTCTTACATCCAAACTGCCATATCTCGCGAACGGATTGACCAATCCGCAAAATTTCTGTTGCATCTGAAAGTAGAGACTCGCCCGATTACAACGGTATGCGCACTTTTCCCCTAGGCGGTCCTAGTTATTCGTTTCGAGCATCAGAACTGCGAAAATTTTGAGTTTCTCAAGCGTTTCTTACCTCCAAACTGCCGCATCTCGCGAACGGATCGACCAATCCGCAAAATTTCTGTTGCATCTGAAAGTAGAAACGCGCCCGATTACAACGGTATGTGTAGTTTTCCCCTAGGCCGTTCTGGTCATTCGTTTCGAGCATCAGAACTGCGAAAATTTTGAGTTTCACAAGCGTTTCTTATCTCCAAACTGCCATATCTCGCGAACGGATTGATCAATCCGCAAAATTTCTGTTGCATCTGAAAGTAGAAACTCGCCCGATTACAACGGTATGCGCACTTTTCCCCTAGGCGGTTCTAGTTATTCGTTTCGAGCATCAGAACTGCGAAAATTTTGAGTTTCTCAAGCGTTTCTTACCACCAAACTGCCATATCTCGCGAACGGATTGACCAATCCGCAAAATTTCTGTTGCATCTGAAAGTAGAAACTCGCCCGATTACAACGGTAGGTGTATTTTCCCCCTAGGCCGTTCTAGTTATTCGTTTCGAGCATCAGAACGGCGAAAATTTTGAGTTTCACAAGCGTTTCTTACCTCCAGACTGCCATATCTCGCGAACGGATTGACCAATCCGCAAAATTTCTGTTGCATCTGAAAGTAGAAACTCGCCCGATTACAACGGTAGGTGTAGTTTTCCCCTAGGCCGTTCTAGTTATTCGTTTCGAGCATCAGAACGGCGAAAATTTTGAGTTTCACAAGCGTTTCTTACCTCCAAACTGCCATATCTCGCGAACGGATTGATCAATCCGCAAAATTTCTGTTGCATCTGAAAGTAGAAACTCGCCCGATTACAACGGTATGCGTACTTCTCCCCTAGGCCTTTCTAGTTATTCGTTTCGAGCATCAGAACTGGGGAAATTTTGAGTTTCTAAAGCGTTTCTTATCTCCAAACTGCCATGTCTCGCGAACGGATTGATCAATCCGCAAAATTTCTGTTGCTTGTGAAAGTAGAAACTCGCCCGATTACAACGGTAGGCGCACTTTTCCCCTAGGCCGTTCTAGTTATTCGTTTCGAGCATCAGAACTGGGGAAATTTTGAGTTTCTAAAGCGTTTCTTATCTCCAAACTGCCATGTCTCGCGAACGGATTGATCAATCCGCAAAATTTCTGTTGCTTGTGAAAGTAGAAACTCGCCCGATTACAACGGTATGCGCACTTTTCCCCTAGGCGGTTCTAGTCATTCGTTTCGGGCATCAGAACTGCGAAAATTTTGAGTTTCTCAAGCGTTTCTTACATCCAAACTGCCACATCTCGCGAACGAATTGACCAATTCGCAAAATTTCTGTTGCATCTGAAAGTAGAAACTCGCCCGATTACAACGGTATGTGTAGTTTTCCCCAAGGCCGTTCCAGTTATTCGTTTCGAGCATCAGAACTGCGAAAATTTCGAGTTTCTCTAGCGTTTCTTACATCCAAACTGCCATATCTCGCGAACGGATTGACCGATCCGCAAAATTTCTGTTGCATCTGAAAGTAGACACTCACCCGATTACAACGGTGTACGTACTTCTCCCCTAGGCCGTTCTAGTCATTCGTTTCGAGCATCAGAACTGCGAAAATTTTGAGTTTCTCAAGCGTTTCTTACCTCCAAACTGCCATATCTCGCGAACGGATTGACCAATCCGCAAAATTTCTGTTGCTTCTGAAAGTAGAAACTCGCCCGATTACAACGGTATGTGTAGTTTTCCCCAAGGCCGTTCCAGTTATTCGTTTCGAGCATCAGAACTGCGAAAATTTCGAGTTTCTCTAGCGTTTCTTACATCCAAACTGCCATATCTCGCGAACGGATTGACCGATCCGCAAAATTTCTGTTGCATCTGAAAGTAGACACTCGCCCGATTACAACGGTATACGTACTTCTCCCCTAGGCCGTTCTAGTCATTCGTTTCGAGCATCAGAACTGCGAAAATTTTGAGTTTCTCAAGCGTTTCTCATCTCCAAACTGCCATATCTTGCGAACGGATTGATCAATCCGCAAAATTTCTGTTGCATCTGAAAGTAGAAACTCGCCCGATTACAACGGTATGCGCACTTTTCCCCTAAGCGGTTCTAGTTATTCGTTTCGGGCATCAGAACTGCGAAAATTTTGAGTTTCTCAAGCGTTTCTTACCTCCAAACTGCCATATCTCGCGAACGGATTGACCAATCCGCAAAATTTCTGTTGCATCTGAAAGTAGAAACTCGCCCGATTACAACGGTAGGCGTAGTTTTCCCCTAGGCCGTTCTAGTTATTCGTTTCGAGCATCAGAACTGCGAAAATGTTGAGTTTCTCAAGCGTTTCTTACTTCCAAACAGCCGCATCTCGCGAACGGATCGACCAATCCGCAAAATTTCTGTTGCATCTGAAAGTAGAAACTCGCCCGATTAAAACGGTATGCGCACTTTTCCCCTAGGCGGTTCTAGTTATACGTTTCGAGCATCAGAACTGCGAAAATTTTGAGTTTCTCTAGCGTTTCTTACATCCAAACTGCCATATCTCGCGAACGGATTGACCGATCCGCAAAATTTCTGTTGCATCTGAAAGTAGACACTCGCCGGATTACAACGGTATGCGTACTTCTCCCCTAGGCCGTCCTAGTCATTCGTTCCGAGCATCAGAACTGCGAAAATTTTGAGTTTCTCAAGCGTTTCTTATCTCCAAACTGCCATATCTCGCGAACGGATTGATCAATCCGCAAAATTTCTGTTGCATCTGAAAGTAGAAACTCGCCCGATTACAACGGTATGCGCACTTTTCCCCTAGGCGGTTATAGTTATTCGTTTCGAGCATCAGAACTGCGAAAATTTTGAGTTTCTCAAGCGTTTCTTACCTCCAAACTGCCATATCTCGCGAACGGATTGACCAATCCGCAAAATTTCTGTTGCATCTGAAAGTAGAGACTCGCCCGATTACAACGGTATGTGTAGTTTTCCCCTAGGCCGTTCTAGTTATTCGTTTCAAGCATCAGAACTGCGCAAATTTTGAGTTTCTCAAGCGTGTCTTACCTTCAAACTGCCATATCTCGCGAACGGATTGACCGATCCGCAAAATTTCTGTTGCATCTGAAAGTAGACATTCGCCCGATTACAACGGTATGCCCACTTTTCCCCTAGGCCGTTCTAGTTATTCGTTTCAAGCATCTGAACTGCGCAAATTTTGAGTTTCTCAAGCGTTTCTTACGTTCAAACTGCCATATCTCGCGAACGGATTGACCGATCCGCAAAATTTCTGTTGCATCTGAAAGTAGAATCTCGACCGATTACAAAGCTATGCGCACTTTTCCCCTACGCCGTTCTAGTTACTCGTTTCTAGCATCAGAACTGCGAAAATTGTAAGTTTCTCAAGCGTTTCTTATTTCCAAACTGCCATATCTCGCGAACGGATCGACCAATCCGCAAAATTTCTGTTGCATCTGAAAGTAGAAACTCGCCCGATTACAACGGTATGTGTAGTATTCCCCTAGGCCGTTCCAGCTATTCGTTTCGAGCATCAGAACTGCGAAAATTTTGAGTTTCTCAAGCGTTTCTTACATCCAAACTGCCATATCTCGCGAACGGATTGACCAATCCGCAAAATTTCTGTTGCATCTGAAAGTAGAGACTCGCCCGATTACAACGGTATACGTACGTCTCCCCTAGGCCGTTCTAGTCATTCGTTTCGAGCATCAGAACTGCGAAAATTTTGAGTTTCTCAAGTGTTTCTTATCTCCAAACTGCCATATCTCGCGAACGGATTGATCAATCCGAAAAATTTCTGTTGCATCTGAAAGTAGAAACTCGCCCGATTACAACGGTATGCGCACTTTTCCCCTAGGCGGTTCTAGTTATTCGTTTCGAGCATCAGAACTGCGAAAATTTTGAGTTTCTCAAGCGTTTCTTACTTCCAAACTGCCGCATCTCGCGAACGGATCGACCAATCCGCAAAATTTCTGTTGCATCTGAAAGTAGAAACTCGCCCGATTACAACGGTATGTGTAGTATTCCCCTAGGCCGTTCCAGCTATTCGTTTCGAGCATCAGAACTGCGAAAATTTTGAGTTTCTCAAGCGTTTCTTACATCCAAACTGCCATATCTCGCGAACGGATTGACCGATCCGCAAAATTTCTGTTGCATCTGAAAGTAGACACTCGCCCGATTACAACGGTATACGTACTTCTCCCCTAGGCCGTTCTAGTCATTCGTTTCGAGCATCAGAACTGCGAAAATTTTGAGTTTCTCAAGCGTTTCTCATCTCCAAACTGCCATATCTTGCGAACGGATTGATCAATCCGCAAAATTTCTGTTGCATCTGAAAGTAGAAACTCGCCCGATTACAACGGTATGCGCACTTTTCCCCTAGGCGGTTCTAGTTATTCGTTTCGGGCATCAGAACTGCGAAAATTTTGAGTTTCTCAACCGTTTCTTACTTCCAAACAGCCGCATCTCGCGAACGGATCGACCAATCCGCAAAATTTCTGTTGCATCTGAAAGTAGAAACTCGCCCGATTACAACGGTATGCCCACTTTTCCCCTAGGCCATTCCAGTTATTCGTTTCGAGCATCAGAACTGCGAAAATTTTGAGTTTCTAAAGCGTTGCTTATCTCCAAACTGCCATATCTCGCGAACGGATTGACCGATCCGCAAAATTTCTGTTGCATCTGAAAGTAGACACTCGCCCGATTACAACGGTATGCGTACTTCTCCCCTAGGCCGTTCTAGTCATTCGTTTCGAGCATCAGAACTGCGAAAATTTTGAGTTTCTCAAGCCTTTCTTATCTCCAAACTGCCATATCTCGCGAACGGATTGATGAATCCGCAAAATTTCTGTTGCATCTGAAAGTAGAAACTCGCCCGATTACAACGGTATGCGCACTTTTCCCCTAGGCGGTTATAGTTATTCGTTTCGAGCATCAGAACTGCGAAAATTTTGAGTTTCTCAAGCGTTTCTTACCTCCAAACTGCCATATCTCGCGAACGGATTGACCAATCCGCAAAATTTCTGTTGCATCTGAAAGTAGAGACTCGCCCGATTACAACGGTATGTGTAGTTTTCCCCTAGGCCGTTCTAGTTATTCGTTTCAAGCATCAGAACTGCGCAAATTTTGAGTTTCTCAAGCGTGTCTTACCTTCAAACTGCCATATCTCGCGAACGGATTGACCGATCCGCAAAATTTCTGTTGCATCTGAAAGTAGACATTCGCCCGATTACAACGGTATGCCCACTTTTCCCCTAGGCCGTTCTAGTTATTCGTTTCAAGCATCTGAACTGCGCAAATTTTGAGTTTCTCAAGCGTTTCTTACGTTCAAACTGCCATATCTCGCGAACGGATTGACCGATCCGCAAAATTTCTGTTGCATCTGAAAGTAGAATCTCGACCGATTACAAAGCTATGCGCACTTTTCCCCTACGCCGTTCTAGTTACTCGTTTCTAGCATCAGAACTGCGAAAATTGTAAGTTTCTCAAGCGTTTCTTATTTCCAAACTGCCATATCTCGCGAACGGATCGACCAATCCGCAAAATTTCTGTTGCATCTGAAAGTAGAAACTCGCCCGATTACAACGGTATGTGTAGTATTCCCCTAGGCCGTTCCAGCTATTCGTTTCGAGCATCAGAACTGCGAAAATTTTGAGTTTCTCAAGCGTTTCTTACATCCAAACTGCCATATCTCGCGAACGGATTGACCAATCCGCAAAATTTCTGTTGCATCTGAAAGTAGAGACTCGCCCGATTACAACGGTATACGTACGTCTCCCCTAGGCCGTTCTAGTCATTCGTTTCGAGCATCAGAACTGCGAAAATTTTGAGTTTCTCAAGTGTTTCTTATCTCCAAACTGCCATATCTCGCGAACGGATTGATCAATCCGAAAAATTTCTGTTGCATCTGAAAGTAGAAACTCGCCCGATTACAACGGTATGCGCACTTTTCCCCTAGGCGGTTCTAGTTATTCGTTTCGAGCATCAGAACTGCGAAAATTTTGAGTTTCTCAAGCGTTTCTTACTTCCAAACTGCCGCATCTCGCGAACGGATCGACCAATCCGCAAAATTTCTGTTGCATCTGAAAGTAGAAACTCGCCCGATTACAACGGTATGTGTAGTATTCCCCTAGGCCGTTCCAGCTATTCGTTTCGAGCATCAGAACTGCGAAAATTTTGAGTTTCTCAAGCGTTTCTTACATCCAAACTGCCATATCTCGCGAACGGATTGACCGATCCGCAAAATTTCTGTTGCATCTGAAAGTAGACACTCGCCCGATTACAACGGTATACGTACTTCTCCCCTAGGCCGTTCTAGTCATTCGTTTCGAGCATCAGAACTGCGAAAATTTTGAGTTTCTCAAGCGTTTCTCATCTCCAAACTGCCATATCTTGCGAACGGATTGATCAATCCGCAAAATTTCTGTTGCATCTGAAAGTAGAAACTCGCCCGATTACAACGGTATGCGCACTTTTCCCCTAGGCGGTTCTAGTTATTCGTTTCGGGCATCAGAACTGCGAAAATTTTGAGTTTCTCAACCGTTTCTTACTTCCAAACAGCCGCATCTGGCGAACGGATCGACCAATCCGCAAAATTTCTGTTGCATCTGAAAGTAGAAACTCGCCCGATTACAACGGTATGCCCACTTTTCCCCTAGGCCATTCCAGTTATTCGTTTCGAGCATCAGAACTGCGAAAATTTTGAGTTTCTAAAGCGTTGCTTATCTCCAAACTGCCATATCTCGCGAACGGATTGACCGATCCGCAAAATTTCTGTTGCATCTGAAAGTAGACACTCGCCCGATTACAACGGTATGCGTACTTCTCCCCTAGGCCGTTCTAGTCATTCGTTTCGAGCATCAGAACTGCGAAAATTTTGAGTTTCTCAAGCCTTTCTTATCTCCAAACTGCCATATCTCGCGAACGGATTGATGAATCCGCAAAATTTCTGTTGCATCTGAAAGTAGAAACTCGCCCGATTACAACGGTATGCGCACTTTTCCCCTAGGCGGTTCTAGTTATACGTTTCGAGCATCAGAACTGCGAAAATTTTGAGTTTCTCAAGCGTTTCTTACCTCCAAACAGCCATATCTCGCGAACGGATTGACCAATCCGCAAAATTTCTGTTGCATCTGAATGTAGAAACTCGCCCGATTACAACGGTATGTGTAGTTTTCCCCTAGGCCGTTCTAGTTGTTCGTTTCAAGCATCTGAACTGCGCAAATTTTGAGTTTCTCAAGCGTTTCTTACGTTCAAACTGCCATATCTCGCGAACGGATTGACCGATCCGCAAAATTTCTGTTGCATCTGAAAGTAGAATCTCGACCGATTACAACGCTATGCGCACTTTTCCCCTACGCTGTTCTAGTTACTCGTTTCTAGCATCAGAACTGCGAAAATTGTAAGTTTCTCAAGCGTTTCTTATTTCCAAACTGCCATATCTCGCGAACGGATCGACCAATCCGCAAAATTTCTGTTGCATCTGAAAGTAGAAACTCGCCCGATTACAACGGTATGTGTAGTATTCCCCTAGGCCGTTCCAGCTATTCGTTTCGAGCATCAGAACTGCGAAAATTTTGAGTTTCTCAAGCGTTTCTTACATCCAAACTGCCATATCTCGCGAACGGATTGACCAATCCGCAAAATTTCTATTGCATCTGAAAGTAGAGACTCGCCCGATTACAACGGTATACGTACGTCTCCGCTAGGCCGTTCTAGTCATTCGTTTCGAGCATCAGAACTGCGAAAATTTTGAGTTTCTCAAGTGTTTCTTATCTCCAAACTGCCATATCTCGCGAACGGATTGATCAATCCGAAAAATTTCTGTTGCATCTGAAAGTAGAAACTCGCCCGATTACAACGGTATGCGCACTTTTCCCCTAGGCGGTTCTAGTTATTCGTTTCGAGCATCAGAACTGCGAAAATTTTGAGTTTCTCAAGCGTTTCTTACTTCCAAACTGCCGCATCTCGCGAACGGATCGACCAATCCGCAAAATTTCTGTTGCATCTGAAAGTAGAAACTCGCCCGATTACAACGGTATGTGTAGTATTCCCCTAGGCCGTTCCAGCTATTCGTTTCGAGCATCAGAACTGCGAAAATTTTGAGTTTCTCAAGCGTTTCTTACATCCAAACTGCCATATCTCGCGAACGGATTGACCGATCCGCAAAATTTCTGTTGCATCTGAAAGTAGACACTCGCCCGATTACAACGGTATACGTACTTCTCCCCTAGGCCGTTCTAGTCATTCGTTTCGAGCATCAGAACTGCGAAAATTTTGAGTTTCTCAAGCGTTTCTCATCTCCAAACTGCCATATCTTGCCAACGGATTGATCAATCCGCAAAATTTCTGTTGCATCTGAAAGTAGAAACTCGCCCGATTACAACGGTATGCGCACTTTTCCCCTAGGCGGTTCTAGTTATTCGTTTCGGGCATCAGAACTGCGAAAATTTTGAGTTTCTCAACCGTTTCTTACTTCCAAACAGCCGCATCTCGCGAACGGATCGACCAATCCGCAAAATTTCTGTTGCATCTGAAAGTAGAAACTCGCCCGATTACAACGGTATGCCCACTTTTCCCCTAGGCCATTCCAGTTATTCGTTTCGAGCATCAGAACTGCGAAAATTTTGAGTTTCTAAAGCGTTGCTTATCTCCAAACTGCCATATCTCGCGAACGGATTGATGAATCCGCAAAATTTCTGTTGCATCTGAAAGTAGAAACTCGCCCGATTACAACGGTATGCGCACTTTTCCCCTAGGCGGTTCTAGTTATACGTTTCGAGCATCAGAACTGCGAAAATTTTGAGTTTCTCAAGCGTTTCTTACCTCCAAACAGCCATATCTCGCGAACGGATTGACCAATCCGCAAAATTTCTGTTGCATCTGAATGTAGAAACTCGCCCGATTACAACGGTATGTGTAGTTTTCCCCTAGGCCGTTCTAGTTGTTCGTTTCAAGCATCTGAACTGCGCAAATTTTGAGTTTCTCAAGCGTTTCTTACGTTCAAACTGCCATATCTCGCGAACGGATTGACCGATCCGCAAAATTTCTGTTGCATCTGAAAGTAGAATGTCGACCGATTACAACGCTATGCGCACTTTTCCCCTACGCTGTTCTAGTTACTCGTTTCTAGCATCAGAACTGCGAAAATTGTAAGTTTCTCAAGCGTTTCTTATTTCCAAACTGCCATATCTCGCGAACGGATCGACCAATCCGCAAAATTTCTGTTGCATCTGAAAGTAGAAACTCGCCCGATTACAACGGTATGTGTAGTATTCCCCTAGGCCGTTCCAGCTATTCGTTTCGAGCATCAGAACTGCGAAAATTTTGAGTTTCTCAAGCGTTTCTTACATCCAAACTGCCATATCTCGCGAACGGATTGACCAATCCGCAAAATTTCTATTGCATCTGAAAGTAGAGACTCGCCCGATTACAACGGTATACGTACGTCTCCCCTAGGCCGTTCTAGTCATTCGTTTCGAGCATCAGAACTGCGAAAATTTTGAGTTTCTCAAGTGTTTCTTATCTCCAAACTGCCATATCTCGCGAACGGATTGATCAATCCGAAAAATTTCTGTTGCATCTGAAAGTAGAAACTCGCCCGATTACAACGGTATGCGCACTTTTCCCCTAGGCGGTTCTAGTTATTCGTTTCGAGCATCAGAACTGCGAAAATTTTGAGTTTCTCAAGCGTTTCTTACTTCCAAACTGCCGCATCTCGCGAACGGATCGACCAATCCGCAAAATTTCTGTTGCATCTGAAAGTAGAAACTCGCCCGATTACAACGGTATGTGTAGTATTCCCCTAGGCCGTTCCAGCTATTCGTTTCGAGCATCAGAACTGCGAAAATTTTGAGTTTCTCAAGCGTTTCTTACATCCAAACTGCCATATCTCGCGAACGGATTGACCGATCCGCAAAATTTCTGTTGCATCTGAAAGTAGACACTCGCCCGATTACAACGGTATACGTACTTCTCCCCTAGGCCGTTCTAGTCATTCGTTTCGAGCATCAGAACTGCGAAAATTTTGAGTTTCTCAAGCGTTTCTCATCTCCAAACTGCCATATCTTGCGAACGGATTGATCAATCCGCAAAATTTCTGTTGCATCTGAAAGTAGAAACTCGCCCGATTACAACGGTATGCGCACTTTTCCCCTAGGCGGTTCTAGTTATTCGTTTCGGGCATCAGAACTGCGAAAATTTGAGTTTCTCAACCGTTTCTTACTTCCAAACAGCCGCATCTCGCGAACGGATCGACCAATCCGCAAAATTTCTGTTGCATCTGAAAGTAGAAACTCGCCCGATTACAACGGTATGCCCACTTTTCCCCTAGGCCATTCCAGTTATTCGTTTCGAGCATCAGAACTGCGAAAATTTTGAGTTTCTAAAGCGTTGCTTATCTCCAAACTGCCATATCTCGCGAACGGATTGACCGATCCGCAAAATTTCTGTTGCATCTGAAAGTAGACACTCGCCCGATTACAACGGTATGCGTACTTCTCCCCTAGGCCGTTCTAGTCATTCGTTTCCAGCATCAGAACTGCGAAAATTTTGAGTTTCTCAAGCCTTTCTTATCTCCAAACTGCCATATCTCGCGAACGGATTGATGAATCCGCAAAATTTCTGTTGCATCTGAAAGTAGAAACTCGCCCGATTACAAGGGTATGCGCACTTTTCCCCTAGGCGGTTCTAGTTATACGTTTCGAGCATCAGAACTGCGAAAATTTTGAGTTTCTCAAGCGTTTCTTACCTCCAAACAGCCATATCTCGCGAACGGATTGACCAATCCGCAAAATTTCTGTTGCATCTGAATGTAGAAACTCGCCCGATTACAACGGTATGTGTAGTTTTCCCCTAGGCCGTTCCAGTTATTCGTTTCGAGCATCAGGACTGCGAAAATTTCGAGTTTCTCTAGCGTTTCTTACATCCAAACTGCCATATCTCGCGAACGGATTGACCGATCCGCAAAATTTCTGTTGCATCTGAAAGTAGACACTCGCCCGATTACAACGCTATGCGTACTTCTCCCCTAGGCCGTCCTAGTCATTCGTTCCGAGCATCAGAACTGCGAAAATTTTGAGTTTCTCAAGCGTTTCTTATCTCCAAACTGCCATATCTCGCGAACGGATTGATCAATCCGCAAAATTTCTGTTGCATCTGAAAGTAGAAACTCGCCCGATTACAACGGTATGCGTACTTCTCCCCTAGGCCGTTCTAGTCATTCGTTTCGAGCATCAGAACTGCGAAAATTTTGAGTTTCTCAAGCCTTTCTTATCTCCAAACTGCCATATCTCGCGAACGGATTGATGAATCCGCAAAATTTCTGTTGCATCTGAAAGTAGAAACTCGCCCGATTACAACGGTATGCGCACTTTTCCCCTAGGCGGTTCTAGTTATACGTTTCGAGCATCAGAACTGCGAAAATTTTGAGTTTCTCAAGCGTTTCTTACCTCCAAACAGCCATATCTCGCGAACGGATTGACCAATCCGCAAAATTTCTGTTGCATCTGAATGTAGAAACTCGCCCGATTACAACGGTATGTGTAGTTTTCCCCTAGGCCGTTCTAGTTGTTCGTTTCAAGCATCTGAACTGCGCAAATTTTGAGTTTCTCAAGCGTTTCTTACGTTCAAACTGCCATATCTCGCGAACGGATTGACCGATCCGCAAAATTTCTGTTGCATCTGAAAGTAGAATGTCGACCGATTACAACGCTATGCGCACTTTTCCCCTACGCTGTTCTAGTTACTCGTTTCTAGCATCAGAACTGCGAAAATTGTAAGTTTCTCAAGCGTTTCTTATTTCCAAACTGCCATATCTCGCGAACGGATCGACCAATCCGCAAAATTTCTGTTGCATCTGAAAGTAGAAACTCGCCCGATTACAACGGTATGTGTAGTATTCCCCTAGGCCGTTCCAGCTATTCGTTTCGAGCATCAGAACTGCGAAAATTTTGAGTTTCTCAAGCGTTTCTTACATCCAAACTGCCATATCTCGCGAACGGATTGACCAATCCGCAAAATTTCTATTGCATCTGAAAGTAGAGACTCGCCCGATTACAACGGTATACGTACGTCTCCCCTAGGCCGTTCTAGTCATTCGTTTCGAGCATCAGAACTGCGAAAATTTTGAGTTTCTCAAGTGTTTCTTATCTCCAAACTGCCATATCTCGCGAACGGATTGATCAATCCGAAAAATTTCTGTTGCATCTGAAAGTAGAAACTCGCCCGATTACAACGGTATGCGCACTTTTCCCCTAGGCGGTTCTAGTTATTCGTTTCGAGCATCAGAACTGCGAAAATTTTGAGTTTCTCAAGCGTTTCTTACTTCCAAACTGCCGCATCTCGCGAACGGATCGACCAATCCGCAAAATTTCTGTTGCATCTGAAAGTAGAAACTCGCCCGATTACAACAGTATGTGTAGTATTCCCCTAGGCCGTTCCAGCTATTCGTTTCGAGCATCAGAACTGCGAAAATTTTGAGTTTCTCAAGCGTTTCTTACATCCAAACTGCCATATCTCGCGAACGGATTGACCGATCCGCAAAATTTCTGTTGCATCTGAAAGTAGACACTCGCCCGATTACAACGGTATACGTACTTCTCCCCTAGGCCGTTCTAGTCATTCGTTTCGAGCATCAGAACTGCGAAAATTTTGAGTTTCTCAAGCGTTTCTCATCTCCAAACTGCCATATCTTGCGAACGGATTGATCAATCCGCAAAATTTCTGTTGCATCTGAAAGTAGAAACTCGCCCGATTACAACGGTATGCGCACTTTTCCCCTAGGCGGTTCTAGTTATTCGTTTCGGGCATCAGAACTGCGAAAATTTGAGTTTCTCAACCGTTTCTTACTTCCAAACAGCCGCATCTCGCGAACGGATCGACCAATCCGCAAAATTTCTGTTGCATCTGAAAGTAGAAACTCGCCCGATTACAACGGTATGCCCACTTTTCCCCTAGGCCATTCCAGTTATTCGTTTCGAGCATCAGAACTGCGAAAATTTTGAGTTTCTAAAGCGTTGCTTATCTCCAAACTGCCATATCTCGCGAACGGATTGACCGATCCGCAAAATTTCTGTTGCATCTGAAAGTAGACACTCGCCCGATTACAACGGTATGCGTACTTCTCCCCTAGGCCGTTCTAGTCATTCGTTTCCAGCATCAGAACTGCGAAAATTTTGAGTTTCTCAAGCCTTTCTTATCTCCAAACTGCCATATCTCGCGAACGGATTGATGAATCCGCAAAATTTCTGTTGCATCTGAAAGTAGAAACTCGCCCGATTACAAGGGTATGCGCACTTTTCCCCTAGGCGGTTCTAGTTATACGTTTCGAGCATCAGAACTGCGAAAATTTTGAGTTTCTCAAGCGTTTCTTACCTCCAAACAGCCATATCTCGCGAACGGATTGACCAATCCGCAAAATTTCTGTTGCATCTGAATGTAGAAACTCGCCCGATTACAACGGTATGTGTAGTTTTCCCCTAGGCCGTTCCAGTTATTCGTTTCGAGCATCAGGACTGCGAAAATTTCGAGTTTCTCTAGCGTTTCTTACATCCAAACTGCCATATCTCGCGAACGGATTGACCGATCCGCAAAATTTCTGTTGCATCTGAAAGTAGACACTCGCCCGATTACAACGCTATGCGTACTTCTCCCCTAGGCCGTCCTAGTCATTCGTTCCGAGCATCAGAACTGCGAAAATTTTGAGTTTCTCAAGCGTTTCTTATCTCCAAACTGCCATATCTCGCGAACGGATTGATCAATCCGCAAAATTTCTGTTGCATCTGAAAGTAGAAACTCGCCCGATTACAACGGTATGCGCACTTTTCCCCTAGGCGGTTCTAGTTATTCGTTTCGAGCATCAGAACTGCGAAAATTTTGAGTTTCTCAAGCGTCTCTTACCTCCAAACTGCCATATCTCGCGAACGGATTGACCAATCCGCAAAATTTCTGTTGCATCTGAAAGTAGAAACTCGCCCGATTACAACGGTATGTGTAGTTTTCCCCTAGGCCGTTCCAGCTATTCGTTTCGAGCATCAGAACTGCGAAAATTTTGAGTTTCTCAAGCGTTTCTTACATACAAACTGCCATATCTCGCGAACGGATTGACCAATCCGCAAAATTTCTGTTGCACCTGAAAGTAGAGACTCGCCCGATTACAACGGTATGTGTAGTTTTCCCCTAGGCCGTTCTAGTTATTCGTTTCAAGCATCAGAACTGCGCAAATTTTGAGTTTCTCAAGCGTTTCTTACCTTCAAACTGCCATATCTCGCGAACGGATTGACCGATCCGCAAAATTTCTGTTGCATCTGAAAGTAGACATTCGCCCGATTACAACGGTATGCCCACTTTTCCCCTAGGCCGTTCTAGTTATTCGTTTCTAGCATCAGAACTGCGAAAATTTTGAGTTTCTCAAGCGTTTCTTATTTCCAAACTGCCATGTCTCGCGAACGGTTCGACCAATCCGCAAAATTTCTGTTGCATCTGAAAGTAGAAACTCGCCCGATTACAACGGTATGTGTAGTTTTCCCCAAGGCCGTTCCAGTTATTCGTTTCGAGCATCAGAACTGCGAAAATTTCGAGTTTCTCAAGCGTTTCTTACATCCAAACTGCCATATCTCGCGAACGGATCGACCAATCCGCAAAATTTCTGTTGCATCTGAAAGTAGAGACTCGCCCGATTACAACGGTATGTGTAGTTTTCCCCTAGGCCGTTCCAGTTATTCGTTTCGAGCATCAGAACTGCGAAAATTTCGAGTTTCTCAAGCGTTTCTTGCATCCAAACTGCCATATCTCGCGAACGGATTGACCGATCCGCAAAATTTCTGTTGCATCTGAAAGTAGACATTCGCCCGATTACAAAGGTATGCCCACTTTTCCCCTAGGCCGTTCTAGTTATTCGTTTCAAGCATTAGAACTGCGCAAATTTTGAGTTTCTCAAGCGATTCTTACCTTCAAACTGCCATATCTCGCGAACAGATTGACCGATCCGCAAATTTTCTGTTGCATCTGAAAGTAGAATCTCGGCCGATTACAACGCTATGCGCACTTTTCCCCTACGCCGTTCTAGTTACTCGTTTCTAGCATCAGAACTGCGAAAATTTTGAGTTTCTCAAGCGGTTCTTATTTCCAAACTGCCATATCTCGCGAACGGATCGACCAATCCGCAAAATTTCTGTTGCATCTGAAAGTAGAAACTCGCCCGATTACAACGGTATGTGTAGTTTTCCCCAAGGCCGTTCCAGTTATTCGTTTCGAGCATCAGAACTGCGAAAATTTCGAGTTTCTCTAGCGTTTCTTACATCCAAACTGCCATATCTAGCGAACGGATTGACCGATCCGCAAAATTTCTGTTGCATCTGAAAGTAGACACTCGCCCGATTACAACGGTATACGTACTTCTCCCCTAGGCCGTTCTAGTCATTCGTTTCGAGCATCAGAACTGCGAAAATTTTGAGTTTCTCAAGTGTTTCTTATCTCCAAACTGCCATATCTCGCGAACGGATTGATCAATCCGAAAAATTTCTGTTGCATCTGAAAGTAGAGACTCGCCCGATTATAACGGTATGCGCACTTTTCCCCTAGGCGGTTCTAGTTATTCGTTTCGAGCATCAGAACTGCGAAAATTTTGAGTTTCTCAAGCGTTTCTTACCTCCAAACTGCCATATCTCGCGAACGGTTTGACCAATCCGCAAAATTTCTGTTGCATCTGAAAGTAGAAACTCGCCCGATTACAACGGTAGGTGTAGTTTTCCCCTAGGCCGTTCTAGTTATTCGTTTCGAGCATCAGAACTGCGAAAATTTTGAGTTTCTCAAGCGTTTCTTACTTCCAAACTGCCGCATCTCGCGATCGGATCGACCAATCCGCAAAATTTCTGTTGCATCTGAAAGTAGAAACTCGCCCGATTACAACGGTATGTGTAGTTTTCCCCTAGGCCGTTCCAGCTATTCGTTTCGAGCATCAGAACTGCGAAAATTTTGAGTTTCTCAAGCGTCTCTTACCTTCAAACTGCCATATCTCGCGAACGGATCGACCAATCCGCAAAATTTCTGTTGCATCTGAAAGTAGAAACTCGCCCGATTACAACGGTATGTGTAGTTTTCCCCATGGCCGTTCCAGTTATTCTTTTCGAGCATCAGAACTGCGAAAATTTCGATTTTCTCTAGCGTTTCTTACATCCAAACTGCCATATCTAGCGAACGGATTGACCGATCCGCAAAATTTCTGTTGCATCTGAAAGTAGACACTCGCCCGATTACAACGGTATACGTACTTCTCCCCTAGGCCGTTCTAGTCATTCGTTTCGAGCATCAGAACTGCGAAAATTTTGAGTTTCTCAAGTGCTTCTTAACTCCAAACTGCCATATCTCGCGAACGGATTGATCAATCCGAAAAATTTCTGTTGCATCTGAAAGTAGAAACTCGCCCGATTACAACGGTATGCGCACTTTTCCCCTAGGCGGTTCTAGTTATTCGTTTCGAGCATCAGAACTGCGAAAATTTTGAGTTTTTCAAGCGTTTCTTACCTCCAAACTGCCATATCTCGCGAACGGATTGACCAATCCGCAAAATTTCTGTTGCATCTGAAAGTAGAAACTCGCCCGATTACAACGGTAGGTGTAGTTTTCCCCTAGGCCGTTCTAGTTATTCGTTTCGAGCATCAGAACTGCGAAAATTTTGAGTTTCTCAAGCGTATCTTACTTCCAAACTGCCGCATCTCGCGAACGGATCGACCAATCCGCAAAATTTCTGTTGCATCTGAAAGTAGAAACGCGCCCGATTTCAACGGTATGTGTAGTTTTCCCCTAGGCCGTTCCAGCTATTCGTTTCGAGCATCAGAACTGCGAAAATTTTGAGTTTCTCAAGCGTTTCTTACATCCAAACTGCCATATCTCGCGAACGGATTGACCAATCCGCAAAATTTCTGTTGCATCTGAAAGTAGAGACTCGCCCGATTACAACGGTATGCGCACTTTTCCCCTAGGCGGTCCTGGTTATTCGTTTCGAGCATCAGAACTGCGAAAATTTTGATTTTCTCAAGCGTTTCTTACCTCCAAACTGCCGCATCTCGCGAACGGATCGACCAATCCGCAAAATTTCTGTTGCATCTGAAAGTAGAAACGCGCCCGATTACAACGGTATGTGTAGTTTTCCCCTAGGCCGTTCTAGTTATTCGTTTCGAGCATCAGAACTGCGAAAATTTTGAGTTTCTCAAGCGTTTCTTACCACCAAACTGCCATATCTCGCGAACGGATTGACCAATCCGCAAAATTTCTGTTGCATCTGAAAGTAGAAACTCGCCCGATTACAACGGTATGTGTAGTTTTCCCCAAGGCCGTTCCAGTTATTCGTTTCGAGCATCAGAACTGCGAAAATTTCGAGTTTCTCTAGCGTTTCTTACATCCAAACTGCCATATCTAGCGAACGGATTGACCGATCCGCAAAATTTCTGTTGCATCTGAAAGTAGACACTCGCCCGATTACAACGGTATACGTACTTCTCCCCTAGGCCGTTCTAGTCATTCGTTTCGAGCATCAGAACTGCGAAAATTTTGAGTTTCTCAAGTGTTTCTTATCTCCAAACTGCCATATCTCGCGAACGGATTGATAAATCCGAAAAATTTCTGTTGCATCTGAAAGTAGAGACTCGCCCGATTATAACGGTATGCGCACTTTTCCCCTAGGCGGTTCTAGTTATTCGTTTCGAGCATCAGAACTGCGAAAATTTTGAGTTTCTCAAGCGTTTCTTACCTCCAAACTGCCATATCTCGCGAACGGTTTGACCAATCCGCAAAATTTCTGTTGCATCTGAAAGTAGAAACTCGCCCGATTACAACGGTAGGTGTAGTTTTCCCCTAGGCCGTTCTAGTTATTCGTTTCGAGCATCAGAACTGCGAAAATTTTGAGTTTCTCAAGCGTTTCTTACTTCCAAACTGCCGCATCTCGCGATCGGATCGACCAATCCGCAAAATTTCTGTTGCATCTGAAAGTAGAAACTCGCCCGATTACAACGGTATGTGTAGTTTTCCCCTAGGCCGTTCCAGCTATTCGTTTCGAGCATCAGAACTGCGAAAATTTTGAGTTTCTGAAGCGTCTCTTACCTTCAAACTGCCATATCTCGCGAACGGATCGACCAATCCGCAAAATTTCTGTTGCATCTGAAAGTAGAAACTCGCCCGATTACAACGGTATGTGTAGTTTTCCCCATGGCCGTTCCAGTTATTCTTTTCGAGCATCAGAACTGCGAAAATTTCGAGTTTCTCTAGCGTTTCTTACATCCAAACTGCCATATCTAGCGAACGGATTGACCGATCCGCAAAATTTCTGTTGCATCTGAAAGTAGACACTCGCCCGATTACAACGGTATACGTACTTCTCCCCTAGGCCGTTCTAGTCATTCGTTTCGAGCATCAGAACTGCGAAAATTTTGAGTTTCTCAAGTGTTTCTTATCTCCAAACTGCCATATCTCGCGAACGGATTGATCAGTCCGAAAAATTTCTGTTGCATCTGAAAGTAGAAACTCGCCCGATTACAACGGTATGCGCACTTTTCCCCTAGGCGGTTCTAGTTATTCGTTTCGAGCATCAGAACTGCGAAAATTTTGAGTTTTTCAAGCGTTTCTTACCTCCAAACTGCCATATCTCGCGAACGGATTGACCAATCCGCAAAATTTCTGTTGCATCTGAAAGTAGAAACTCGCCCGATTACAACGGTAGGTGTAGTTTTCCCCTAGGCCGTTCTAGTTATTCGTTTCGAGCATCAGAACTGCGAAAATTTTGAGTTTCTCAAGCGTATCTTACTTCCAAACTGCCGCATCTCGCGAACGGATCGACCAATCCGCAAAATTTCTGTTGCATCTGAAAGTAGAAACGCGCCCGATTACAACGGTATGTGTAGTTTTCCCCTAGGCCGTTCCAGCTATTCGTTTCGAGCATCAGAACTGCGAAAATTTTGAGTTTCTCAAGCGTTTCTTACATCCAAACTGCCATATCTCGCGAACGGATTGACCAATCCGCAAAATTTCTGTTGCATCTGAAAGTAGAGACTCGCCCGATTACAACGGTATGCGCACTTTTCCCCTAGGCGGTCCTAGTTATTCGTTTCGAGCATCAGAACTGCGAAAATTTTGAGTTTCTCAAGCGTTTCTTACCTCCAAGCTGCCATATCTCGCGAACGGATTGACCAATCCGCAAAATTTCTGTTGCTTATGAAAGTAGAAACTCGCCCGATTACAACGGTATGCGCACTTTTCCCCTAGGCCGTTCTAGTCATTCGTTTCGAGCATCAGAACTGCGAAAATTCTGAGTTTCTCAAGCGTTTCTTACATCCAAACGGCCATATCTCGCGAACGGATTGACCAATCCGCAAAATTTCTGTTGAATTTGAAAGTAGAAACTCGCCCGATTACAACGGTATGCGCACTTTTCCCCTAGGCAGTTCTAGTTATTCGTTTCGAGCATCAGAACTGCGAAAATTTTGAGTTTCTCAAGCGTTTCTTACCTCCAAACTGCCATATCTCGCGAACGGATTGACCAATCCGCAAAATTTCTGTTGCATCTGAAAGTAGAAACTCGCCCGATTACAACGGTAGGTGTATTTCCCCCCTAGGCCGTTCTAGTTATTCCTTTCGAGCATCAGAACTCCGAAAATTTTGAGTTCCTCAAGCGTTTCTTACTTCCAAACAGCCGCATCTCGCTAACGGATCGTCCAATCCGCAAAATTTCTATTGCTTCTGAATGTAGAAACTCGCCCGATTACAACGGTATGTGTAGTTTTCCCCTAGGCCGTTCCAGCTATTCGTTTCGAGCATCAGAACTGCGAAAATTTTGAGTTTCTCTAGCGTTTCTTACCCCCAAACTGCCATAACTCGCGAACGGATTGACCAATCCGCAAAATTTCTGTTGCATCTGAAAGTAGAGACTCGCCCGATTACAACGGTGTGTGTAGTTTTCCCCTAGGCCGTTCCAGTTATTCGTTTCGAGCATCAGAACTGCGAAAATTTTGAGTTTCTCAAGCGTATCTTACCTCCAAACTGCCATATCTCGCGAACGGATTGTCCAATCCGCAAAATTTCTGTTGCATCTGAAAGTAGAAACTCGCCCGATTACATCGGTATGCGCACTTTTCCCCTAGGCCGTTCTAGTTATTCGTTGCGAGCGTCAGAACTGCGAAAATTTTGAGTTTCTCAAGCGTTTCTTACCTCCAAACTGCCATATCTCGCGAACGGATTGACCGATCCTCAAAATTTCTGTTGCATCTGAAAGTAGAGGCTCGCCCGATTACAACGGTGTGTGTAGTTTTCCCCTAGGCCGTTCCAGTTATTCGTTTCGAGCGTCAGAACTGCGAAAATTTTGAGTTTCTCAAGCGTTTCTTACCTCCAAACTGCCATATCTCGCGAACGGATTGACCGATCCGCAAAATTTCTGTTGCATCTGAAAGTAGAAACTCGCCCGATTACAACGGTATGTGTACTTTTCCCCTAGGCCGTTCTAGTTACTCGTTTCTAGCATCAGAACTGCGAAAATTTTGAGTTTCTCAAGCGTTTCTTACTTCCAAACTGCCATATCTCGCGAACGGATTGACCAATCCGCAAAATTTCTGTTGCATCTGAATTTAGAAACTCGCCCGATTACAACGGTATGTGTAGTTTTCCCCTAGGCCGTTCCAGCTATTCTTTTCGAGCATCAGAACTGCGAAAATTTTGAGTTTCTCAAGCGTTTCTTACCTCCAAACTGCCATATCTCGCGAACGGATAGACCAATCCGCATAATTTCTGTTGCATCTGAAAGTAGAAACTCGCCCGATTACAACGGTAGGTGTAGTTTTCCCCTAGGCCGTTCTAGTTATTCGTTTCGAGCATCAGAACTGCGAAAATTTTGAGTTTCTGAAGCGTTTCTTACTTCCAAACTGCCACATCTCGCGAACGGATCGACAAATCCGCAAAATTTCTGTTCAATCTGAAAGTAGAAACTCGCCCGATTACAACGGTATGTGTAGTTTTCCCCTAGGCCGTTCCAGTTATTCGTTTCGAGCATCAGAACTGCGAAAATTTTGAGTTTCTCAAGCGTTTCTTACCTCCAAACTGCCATATCTCGCGAACGGATTGACCAATCCGCAAAATTTCTGTTGCATCTGAAAGTAGAGACTCGCCCGATTACAACCGTATGTGTAGTTTTCCTCTAGGCCGTTCCAGTTATTCGTTTCGAGCATCAGAACTGCGAAAATTTTGAGTTTCTCAAGCGTTTCTTACCTCCAAACTGCCATATCTCGCGAACGGATTGACCAATCCGCAAAATTTCTGTTGCATCTGAATTTAGAAACTCGCCCGATTACAACGGTATGTGTAGTTTTCCCCTAGGCCGTTCCAGCTATTCTTTTCGAGCATCAGAACTGCGAAAATTTTGAGTTTCTCAAGCGTTTCTTACTTCCAAACTGCCATATCTCGCGAACGGATTGACCAATCCGCAAAATTTCTGTTGCATCTGAAAGTAGAGACTCGCCCGATTGCAACGGTATGCGCACTTTTTCCCTAGGCCGTTCTAGTTATTCGTTTCGAGCATCAGAACTGCGAACATTTTGAGTTTCTCAAGCGTTTCTTACCTCCAAACTGCCATATCTCGCGAACGGATTGACCAATCCGCATAATTTCTGTTGCATCTGAAAGTAGAAACTCGCCCGATTACAACGGTAGGTGTAGTTTTCCCCTAGGCCGTTCTAGTTACTCGTTTCTAGCATCAGAACTGCGAAAATTTTGAGTTTCTCAAGCGTTTCTTACCTCCAAACTGCCATATCTCGCGAACGGATTGACCGATCCTCAAAATTTCTGTTGCATCTGAAAGTAGAGGCTCGCCCGATTACAACCGTATGTGTAGTTTTCCCCTAGGCCGTTCCAGTTATTCGTTTCGAGCATCAGAACTGCGAAAATTTTGAGTTTCTCAAGCGTTTCTTACCTCCAAACTGCCATATCTCGCGAACGGAGCTATCAATCCGCAAAATTTCTGTTGCATCTGAAAGTAGACACTCGCCCGATTACAACGATATGCGTACTTCTCCCCTAGGCCGTTCTAGTCATTCGTTTCGAGCATCAGAACTGCGAAAATTTTGAGTTTCTCAAGCGTTTCTTATTTCCAAACTGCCATATCTCGCGAACGGATTGATCAATCCGCAAAATTTCTGTTGCATCTGAAAGTGGAAACTCGCCCGATTACAACGGTATGCGTACTTTTCCCTTAGGCCGTTCTAGTTACTCGTTTCTAGCATCAGAACTGCGAAAATTTTGAGTTTCTCAAGCGTTTCTTACCTCCAAACTGCCATATCTCGCGAACGGATGGACCAATCCGCAAAATTTCTGTTGCATCTGAAAGTAGACACTCGCCCAATTACAACGGTATGCGTACTTTTCCCCTAGGCCGTTCTAGTTATTCGTTTCAAGCATCAGAACTGCAAAAATTTTGAGTTTCTAAAGCGTTTCTTATCTCCAAACTGCCATATCTCGCGAACGGAACTAACAATCCGCAAAATTTCTGTTGCATCTGAAAGTAGACACTCGCCCGATTACAACGGTATGCGTACTTCTCCCCTAGGCCGTTCTAGTTATTTGTTGCGAGCGTCAGAACTGCGAAAATTTTGAGTTTCTCAAGCGTTTCTTACCTACAAACTGCCATATCTCGCGAACGGATTGACCGATCCGCAAAATTTCTGTTGCATCTGAAAGTAGAGGCTCGCCCGATTACAACGGTGTGTGTAGTTTTCCCCTAGGCCGTTCCAGTTATTCGTTTCGAGCATCAGAACTGCGAAAATTTTGAGTTTCTCAAGCGTTTCTTACCTCCAAACTGCCATATCTCGCGAACGGATTGACCGATCCGCAAAATTTCTGTTGCATCTGAAAGTAGAAACTCGCCCGATTACAACGGTATGCGTACTTTTCCCCTAGGCCGTTCTAGTTACTCGTTTCTAGCATCAGAACTGCGAAAATTTTGAGTTTCTCAAGCGTTTCTTACCTCCAAACTGCCATATTTCGCGAACGGATTGACCAATCCGCAAAATTTCTGTTGCATCTGAAAGTAGAAACTCGCTCGATTACAACGGTATGCGTACTTTTCCCCTAGGCCGTTCTAGTTATTCGTTTCGAGCATCAGAACTGCGAACATTTTGAGTTTCTCAAGCGTTTCTTACCTCCAAACTGCCATATCTCGCGAACGGATTGACCAATCCGCATAATTTCTGTTGCATCTGAAAGTAGAAACTCGCCCGATTACAACGGTATGTGTAGTTTTCCCCTAGGCCGTTCCAGTTATTCGTTTCGAGCATCAGAACTGCGAAAATTTTGAGTTTCTCAAGCGTTTCTTACCTCCAAACTGCCATATCTCGCGAACGGATTGACCAATCCGCAAAATTTCTGTTGCATCTGAAAGTAGAAACTCGCCCGATTACAACGGTATGCGCCCTTTTCCCCTAGGCGGTTCTAGTTATTCGTTTCGAGCATCAGAACTGCGAAAATTTTGAGTTTCTCAAGCGTTTCTTACCTCCAAACTGCCATATCTCGCGAACGGATTGACCAATCCGCAAAATTTCTGTTGCATCTGAAAGTAGAGACTCGCCCGATTACAACCGTATGTGTAGTTTTCCCCTAGGCCGTTCCAGTTATTCGTTTCGAGCATCAGAACTGCGAAAATTTCGAGTTTCTCAAGCGTTTCTTACATCCAAACTGCCATATCTCGCGAACGGATTGACCATTCCGCAAAATTTCTGTTGCTTCTGAATGTAGAAACTCGCCCGATTACAACGGTATGTGTAGTTTTCCCCTAGGCCGATCTAGTTATTCGTTTCGAGCATCAGAACTGCGAAAATTTCGAGTTTCTCAAGCGTTTCTTGCATCCAAACTGCCATATCTCGCGAACGGATTGACCGATCCGCAAAATTTCTGTTGCATCTGAAAGTAGAAACTCGCCCGATTACAACGGTATGCGCACTTTTCCCCTAGGCCGTTCCAGTTATTCGTTTCGAGCATCAGAACTGCGAAAATTTTGAGTTTCTAAAGCGTTTCTTATCTCCAAACTGCCATATCTCGCGAACGGAACTATCAATCCGCAAAATTTCTGTTGCATCTGAAAGTAGACACCCGCCCGATTACAACGGTATGCGAACTTCTCCCCTTGGCCGTTCTAGTCATTCGTTTCGAGCATCAGAACTGCGAAAATTTTGAGTTTCTCAAGCGTTTCTTATCTCCAAACTGCCATATCTCGCGAACGGATTTATCAATCCTCAAAATTTCTGTTGCATCTGAAAGTAGAAACTCGCCCGATTACAACGGTATGCGCACTTTTCCCCTAGGCGGTTCTAGTTATTCGTTTCGAGCATCAGAACTGCGAAAATTTTGAGTTTCTCAAGCGTTTCTTACCTCCAAACTGCCATATCTCGCGAACGGATTGACCAATCCGCAAAATTTCTGTTGCATCTGAATTTAGAAACTCGCCCGATTACAACGGTATGTGTAGTTTTCCCCTAGGCCGTTCCAGCTATTCTTTTCGAGCATCAGAACTGCGAAAATTTTGAGTATCTCAAGCGTTCCTTACCTCCAAACTGCCATATCTCGCGAACGGATTGACCAATCCGCAAAATTTCTGTTGCATCTGAAAGTAGAAACTCGCCCGATTACAACGGTATGCGCACTTTTCCCCTAGGCGGTTCTAGTTATTCGTTTCGAGCATCAGAACTGCGAAAATTTCGAGTTTCTCAAGCGTTTCTTGCATCCAAACTGCCATATCTCGCGAACGGATTGACCGATCCGCAAAATTTCTGTTGCATCTGAAAGTAGAAACTCGCCCGATAACAACGGTATGCCCACTTTTCCCCTAGGCCGTTCTAGTTATTCGTTTCAAGCATCAGAACTGCGCAAATTTTGAGTTTCTCAAGCGTTTCTTACCTTCAAACTGCCATATCTCGCGAACGGATTGACCGATCCGCAAAATTTCTGTTGCATCTGAAAGTAGAATCTCGCCCGATTACAACGGTATGCGCACTTTTCTCCTACGCCGTTCTACTTACTCGTTTCGAGCATCAGAACTGCGAAAATTTTGAGTTTCTCAAGCGTTTCTTACCTTCAAACTGCCATATCTCGCGAACGGATTGACCGATCCGCAAAATTTCTGTTGCATCTGAAAGTAGAAACTCGCCCGATTACAACGGTATGCGTACTTCTCCCCTAGGCCGTTCTATTCATTCGTTTCGAGCATCAGAACTGCGAAAATTTTGAGTTTCTCAAGCGTTTCTTATTTACAAACTGCCATATCTCGCGAACGGATTGATCAATCCGCAAAATTTCTGTGGCATCTGAAAGTGGAAACTCGCCCGATTACAACGGTATGCGTACTTTTCCCCTAGGCCGTTCTAGTTACTCGTTTCTAGCATCAGAACTGCGAAAATTTTGAGTTTCTCAAGCGTTTCTTACCTCCAAACTGCCATATCTCGCGAACGAATGGACCAATCCGCAAAATTTCTGTTGCATCTGAAAGTAGACACTCGCCCAATTACAACGGTATGCGTACTTTTCCCCTAGGCCGTTCTAGTTATTCGTTTCAAGCATCAGAACTGCTAAAATTTTGAGTTTCTAAAGCGTTTCTTATCTCCAAACTGCCATATCTCGCGAACGGAACTATCAATCCGCAAAATTTCTGTTGCATCTGAAAGTAGACACTCGCCCGATTACAACGGTATGCGTACTTCTCCCCTAGGCCGTTCTAGTTATTCGTTGCGAGCGTCAGAACTGCGAAAATTTTGAGTTTCTCAAGCGTTTCTTACCTCCAAACTGCCATATCTCGCGAACGGATTGACCGATCCGCAAAATTTCTGTTGCATCTGAAAGTAGAGGCTCGCCCGATTACAACGGTGTGTGTAGTTTTCCCCTAGGCCGTTCCAGTTATTCGTTTCGAGCATCAGAACTGCGAAAATTTTGAGTTTCTCAAGCGTTTCTTACCTCCAAACTGCCATATCTCGCGAACGGATTGACCGATCCGCAAAATTTCTGTTGCATCTGAAAGTAGAAACTCGCCCGATTACAACGGTATGCGTACTTTTCCCCTAGGCCGTTCTAGTTACTCGTTTCTAGCATCAGAACTGCGAAAATTTTGAGTTTCTCAAGCGTTTCTTACCTCCAAACTGCCATATTTCGCGAACGGATTGACCAATCCGCAAAATTTCTGTTGCATCTGAAAGTAGAAACTCGCTCGATTACAATGGTATGCGTACTTTCCCCCTAGGCCGTTCTAGTTACTCGTTTCTAGCATCAGAACTGCGAAAATTTTGAGTTTCTCAAGCGTTTCTTGCATCCAAACTGCCATATCTCGCGAACGGATTGACCGATCCGCAAAATTTCTGTTGCATCTGAAAGTAGAAACTCGCCCGATAACAACGGTATGCCCACTTTTCCCCTAGGCCGTTCTAGTTATTCGTTTCAAGCATCAGAACTGCGCAAATTTTGAGTTTCTCAAGCGTTTCTTACCTTCAAACTGCCATATCTCGCGAACGGATTGACCGATCCGCAAAATTTCTGTTGCATCTGAAAGTAGAATCTCGCCCGATTACAACGGTATGCGCACTTTTCCCCTACGCCGTTCTACTTACTCGTTTCGAGCATCAGAACTGCGAAAATTTTGAGTTTCTCAAGCGTTTCTTACCTTCAAACTGCCATATCTCGCGAACGGATTGACCGATCCGCAAAATTTCTGTTGCATCTGAAAGTAGAAACTCGCCCGATTACAACGGTATGGGCACTTTTCCCCTAGGCCGTTCCAGTTATTCGTTTCGAGCATCAGAACTGCGAAAATTTTGAGTTTCTAAAGCGTTTCTTATCTCCAAACTGCCATATCTCGCGAACGGAGCTATCAATCCGCAAAATTTCTGTTGCATCTGAAAGTAGACACTCGCCCGATTACAACGGTATGCGTACTTCTCCCCTAGGCCGTTCTAGTCATTCGTTTCGAGCATCAGAACTGCGAAAATTTTGAGTTTCTCAAGCGTTTCTTATTTCCAAACTGCCATATCTCGCGAACGGATTGATCAATCCGCAAAATTTCTGTGGCATCTGAAAGTGGAAACTCGCCCGATTACAACGGTATGCGTACTTTTCCCCTAGGCTGTTCTAGTTACTCGTTTCTAGCATCAGAACTGCGAAAATTTTGAGTTTCTCAAGCGTTTCTTACCTCCAAACTGCCATATCTCGCGAACGAATGGACCAATCCGCAAAATTTCTGTTGCATCTGAAAGTAGACACTCGCCCAATTACAACGGTATGCGTACTTTTCCCCTAGGCCGTTCTAGTTATTCGTTTCAAGCATCAGAACTGCTAAAATTTTGAGTTTCTAAAGCGTTTCTTATCTCCAAACTGCCATATCTCGCGAACGGAACTATCAATCCGCAAAATTTCTGTTGCATCTGAAAGTAGACACTCGCCCGATTACAACGGTATGCGTACTTCTCCCCTAGGCCGTTCTAGTTATTCGTTGCGAGCGTCAGAACTGCGAAAATTTTGAGTTTCTCAAGCGTTTCTTACCTCCAAACTGCCATATCTCGCGAACGGATTGACCGATCCGCAAAATTTCTGTTGCATCTGAAAGTAGAGGCTCGCCCGATTACAACGGTGTGTGTAGTTTTCCCCTAGGCCGTTCCAGTTATTCGTTTCGAGCATCAGAACTGCGAAAATTTTGAGTTTCTCAAGCGTTTCTTACCTCCAAACTGCCATATCTCGCGAACGGATTGACCGATCCGCAAAATTTCTGTTGCATCTGAAAGTAGAAACTCGCCCGATTACAACGGTATGCGTACTTTTCCCCTAGGCCGTTCTAGTTACTCGTTTCTAGCATCAGAACTGCGAAAATTTTGAGTTTCTCAAGCGTTTCTTACCTCCAAACTGCCATATTTCGCGAACGGATTGACCAATCCGCAAAATTTCTGTTGCATCTGAAAGTAGAAACTCGCTCGATTACAACGGTATGCGTACTTTCCCCCTAGGCCGTTCTAGTTACTCGTTTCTAGCATCAGAACTGCGAAAATTTTGAGTTTCTCAAGCGTTTCTTATTTCCAAACTGCCATATCTCGCGAACGGATTGATCAATCCGCAAAATTTCTGTTGCATCTGAAAGTAGAAAGTCGCCCAATTACAACGGTATGCGTACTTCTCCGCTAGGCCGTTCTAGTTATTCATTTCGAGCATCAGAACTGCGAAAATTTTGAGTTTCACAAGCGTTTCTTACCTCCAAACAGCCATATCTCGCGAACGGATTCACCAATCCGCAAAATTTCTGTTGCTTCTGAAAGTAGAAACTCGCCCGATTGCAACGGTATGCGCACTTTTTCCCTAGGCCGTTCTAGTTATTCGTTTCGAGCATCAGAACTGCGAACATTTTGAGTTTCTCAAGCGTTTCTTACCTCCAAACTGCCATATCTCGCGAACGGATTGACCAATCCGCATAATTTCTGTTGCATCTGAAAGTAGAAACTCGCCCGATTACAACGGTAGGTGTAGTTTTCCCCTAGGCCGTTCTAGTTATTCGTTTCGAGCATCAGAACTGCGAAAATTTTGAGTTTCTGAAGCGTTTCTTACTTCCAAACTGCCACATCTCGCGAACGGATCGACAAATCCGCAAAATTTCTGTTGCATCTGAAAGTAGAAACTCGCCCGATTACAACGGTATGTGTAGTTTTCCCCTAGGCCGTTCCAGTTATTCGTTTCGAGCATCAGAACTGCGAAAATTTTGAGTTTCTCAAGCGTTTCTTACCTCCAAACTGCCATATCTCGTGAACGGATTGACCAATCCGCAAAATTTCTGTTGCACCTGAAAGTAGAGACTCGCCCGATTACAACCGTATGTGTAGTTTTCCCCTAGGCCGTTCCAGTTATTCGTTTCGAGCATCAGAACTGCGAAAATTTCGAGTTTCTCAAGCGTTTCTTACATCCAAACTGCCATATCTCGCGAACGGATTGACCATTCCGCAAAATTTCTGTTGCATCTGAAAGTAGAGACTCGCCCGATTACAACGGTATGTGTAGTTTTCCCCTAGGCCGTTCCAGTTATTCGTTTCGAGCATCAGAACTGCGAAAATTTCGAGTTTCTCTAGCGTTTCTTACATCCAAACTGCCATATCTCGCGAACGGATTGACCGATCCGCAAAATTTCTGTTGCATCTGAAAGTAGACACTCGCCCGATTACAGCGGTATGCGTTCTTCTCCCCTAGGCCGTTCTAGTCATTCGTTTCGAGCATCAGAACTGCGAAAATTTTGAGTTTCTCAAGCGTTTCTTATCTCCAAACTGGCATATCTCGCGAACGGATTGATCAATCCGCAAAATTTCTGTTGCATCTGAAAGTAACAACTCGCCCGATTACAACGGTATGCGCACTTTTCCCCTAGGCGGTTCTAGTTATTCGTTGCG
This sequence comes from Ptiloglossa arizonensis, assembly GCF_051014685.1. Lineage (NCBI taxonomy): Eukaryota > Metazoa > Arthropoda > Insecta > Hymenoptera > Colletidae > Ptiloglossa > Ptiloglossa arizonensis. The sequence continues at coordinate 80,564 of NW_027479437.1, forward strand.
AGCATCAGAACTGCGAAAATTTTGAGTTTCTCAAGCGTTTCTTACCTCCAAACTGCCACATCTCGCGAACGGATCGACCAATCCGCAAAATTTCTGTTGCTACTGAAAGTAGAAGCTCGCCCGCTTACAACGGTATGTGTAGTTTTCCCCTAGGCCGTTCCAGCTATTCGTTTCGAGCATCAGAACTGCGCAAATTTTGAGTTTCTCAAGCGTTTCTTACATTCAAACTGCCACATCTCACGTACGGATTGATCAATCCGCAAAATTTCTGTTGCATCTGAAAGTAGAAAGTCGCCCAATTACAACGGTATGCGTACTTCTCCCCTAGGCCGTTCTAGTCATTCGTTTCGAGCATCAAAACTGCGAAAATTTTGAGTTTCACAAGCGTTTCTTATCTCCAAACTGCCATATCTCGCGAACGGATTGATCAATCCGCAAAATTTCTGTTGCATCTGAAAGTAGAAACTTGCCCGATTACAACGGTATGCGCCCTTTTCCCCTAGGCGGTTCTAGTTATTCGTTTCGAGCATCAGAACTGCGAAAATTTTGAGTTTCTCAAGCGTTTCTTACCTCCAAACTGCCATATCTCGCGAACGGATTGACCAATCCGCAAAATTTCTGTTGCATCTGAAAGTAGAAACTCGCCCGATTACAACGGTAGGTGTATTTTCCCCCTAGGCCGTTCTAGTTATTCGTTTCGAGCATCAGAACTCCGAAAATTTTGAGTTCCTCAAGCGTTTCTTACTTCCAAACTGCCGCATCTCGCGAACGGATCGACCAATCCGCAAAATTTCTGTTGCTTCTGAATGTAGACACTCGCCCGATTACAACGGTATGTGTAGTTTTCCCCTAGGCCGATCCAGCTATTCGTTTCGAGCATCAGAACTGCGAAAATTTTGAGTTTCTCAAGCGGTTCTTACCTCCAAACTGCCATATCTCGCGAACGGATTGACCAATCCGCAAAATTTCTGTTGCATCTGAAAGTAGAGACTCGCCCGATTACAACGGTGTGTGTAGTTTTGCCCTAGGCCGTTCCAGTTATTCGTTTCGAGCATCAGAACTGCGAAAATTTTGAGTTTCTCAAGCGGTTCTTACATCCAAACTGCCATATCTCGCGAACGGATTGACCAATCCGCAAAATTTCTGTTGCATCTGAAAGTAGAGACTCGCCCGATTACAACGGTGTGTGTAGTTTTGCCCTAGGCCGTTCCAGTTATTCGTTTCGAGCATCAGAACTGCGAAAATTTTGAGTTTCACAAGCGTTTCTTATCTCCAAACTGCCATATCTCGCGAACGGATTGATCAATCCGCAAAATTTCTGTTGCATCTGAAAGTAGAAACTTGCCCGATTACAACTGTATGCGCCCTTTTCCCCTAGGCGGTTCTAGTTATTCGTTTCGAGCATCAGAACTGCGAAAATTTTGAGTTTCTCAAGCGGTTCTTACCTCCAAACTGCCATATCTCGCGAACGGATTGACCAATCCGCAAAATTTCTGTTGCATCTGAAAGTAGAGACTCGCCCGATTACAACGGTGTGTGTAGTTTTGCCCTAGGCCGTTCCAGTTATTCGTTTCGAGCATCAGAACTGCGAAAATTTTGAGTTCCTCAAGCGTTTCTTACTTCCAAACTGCCGCATCTCGCGAACGGATCGACCAATCCGCAAAATTTCTGTTGCTTCTGAATGTAGAAACTCGCCCGATTACAACGGTATGTGTAGTTTTCCCCTAGGCCGATCCAGCTATTCGTTTCGAGCATCAGAACTGCGAAAATTTTGAGTTTCTCAAGCGGTTCTTACCTCCAAACTGCCATATCTCGCGAACGGATTGACCAATCCGCAAAATTTCTGTTGCATCTGAAAGTAGAGACTCGCCCGATTACAACGGTGTGTGTAGTTTTGCCCTAGGCCGTTCCAGTTATTCGTTTCGAGCATCAGAACTGCGAAAATTTTGAGTTTCTCAAGCGTTTCTTACCTCCAAACTGCCATATCTCGCGAACGGATTGACCAATCCGCAAAATTTCTTACATCTGAAAGTAGAGACTCGCCCGATTACAACGGTATGCGCACTTTTCCCCTAGGCCGTTCTAGTTATTCGTTTCAAGCATCAGAACTGCGCAAATTTTGAGTTTCTCAAGCGTTTCTTACCTCCAAACTGCCATATCTCGCGAACGGATTGACCGATCCGCAAAATTTCTGTTGCATCTGAAAGTAGACACTCGCCCGATTACAACGGTGGGTGTAGTTTTCCCCCAGGCCGTTCTAGTTATTCGTTTCAAACATCAGAACTGCGAAAATTTTGAGTTTCTCAAGCGTTTCTTATTTCCAAACTGCCATATCTCGCGAACGGATTGATCAATCCGCAAAATTTCTGTTGCATCTGAAAGTAGAAACTCGCCCGATTACAACGGTATGCGTACTTCTCCCCTAGGCCGTTCTAGTTATTCATTTCGAGCATCAGAACTGGGGAAATTATGAGTTTCTAAAGCGTTTCTTATCTCCAAACTGCCATGTCTCGCGAACGGATTGACCAATCCGCAAAATTTCTGTTGCTTGTGAAAGTAGAAACTCGCCCGATTACAACGGTAGGCGCACTTTTCCCCTAGGCCGTTCTAGTTATTCGTTTCGAGCATCAGAACTGGTGAAATTTTGAGTTTCTAAAGCGTTTCTTATCTCCAAACTGCCATGTCTCGCGAACGGATTGATCAATCCGCAAAATTTCTGTTGCTTGTGAAAGTAGAACCTCGCCCGATTACAACGGTATGCGTACTTCTCCCCTAGGCCGTTGTAGTCATTCGTTTCGAGCATCAGAACTGCGAAAATTTTGAGTTTCTCAAGCGTTTCTTATCTCCAAACTGCCATATCTCGCGAACGGATTGATCAATCCGCAAAATTTCTGTTGCATCTGAAAGTAAAAACTCGCCCGATTACAACGGTATGTGTAGTTTTCCCCAAGGCCGTTCCAGTTATTCGTTTCGAGCATCAGAACTGCGAAAATTTCGAGTTTCTCCAGCGTTTCTTACATCCAAACTGCCATATCTCGCGAACGGATTGACCGATCCGCAAAACTTCTGTTGCATCTGAAAGTAGAAACTCGCCCGATTACAACGGTATGTGTAGTTTTCCCCTAGGCGGTTCTAGTTATTCGTTTCGAGCATCAGAGCTGCGAAAATTTTGAGTTTCTCAAGCGTTTCTTACCTCCAAAATGCCATATCTCGCGAACGGATTGACCGATCCGCAAAATTTCTGTTGCATCTGAAAGTAGAATCTCGCCCGATAACAACGGTATGCGTAGTTCTCCCCTAGGCCGTTCTAGTTATTCATTTCGAGCTCAGAACTGCGAAAATTTTGAGTTTCTCAAGCGTTTCTTACCTCCAAACTGCCATGTCTCGCGAACGGATTGACCAATCCGCAAAATTTCTGTTGCTTCTGAAAGTCGAAACTCGCCCGATTACAACGGTATGCGCACTTTTCCCCTAGGCCGTTCTAGTTATTCGTTTCAAACATCAGAACTGCGAAAATTTTGAGTTTCTCAAGCGTTTCTTACTTCCAAACTGCCGCATCTCGCGAACGGATCGACCAATCCGCAAAATTTCTGTTGCATCTGAGAGTAGAACCTCGGCCGATTACAACGGTATGTGTAGTTTTCCCCAAGGCCGTTCCAGTTATTCGTTTCGAGCATCAGAACTGCGAAAATTTCGAGTTTCTCCAGCGTTTCTTACATCCAAACTGCCATATCTCGCGAACGGATTGACCGATCCGCAAAACTTCTGTTGCATCTGAAAGTAGAAACTCGCCCGATTACAACGGTATGTGTAGTTTTCCCCTAGGCGGTTCGAGTTATTCGTTTCGAGCATCAGAACTGCGAAAATTTTGAGTTTCTCAAGCGTTTCTTACCTCCAAAATGCCATATCTCGCGAACGGATTGACCGATCCGCAAAATTTCTGTTGCATCTGAAAGTAGAATCTCGCCCGATTACAACGGTATGCGCACTTTTCCCCTACGCCGTTCTAGTTACTCGTTTCTAGCATCAGAACTGCGAAAATTTTGAGTTTCTCAAGCGTTTCTTATTTCCAAACTGCCATATCTCGCGAACGGATTGATCAATCCGCAAAATTTCTGTTGCATCTGAAAGTAGAAACTCGCCCGATTACAACGGTATGCGTACTTCTCCCCTAGGCCGTTCTAGTTATTCATTTCGAGCATCAGAACTGCGAAAATTTTGAGTTTCTCAAGCGTTTCTTACCTCCAAACTGCCATGTCTCGCGAACGGATTGACCAATCCGCAAAATTTCTGTTGCTTCTGAAAGTCGAAACTCGCCCGATTACAACGGTATGCGCACTTTTCCCCTAGGCCGTTCTAGTTATTCGTTTCAAACATCAGAACTGCGAAAATTTTGAGTTTCTCAAGCGTTTCTTATCTCCAAACTGCCATATCTCGCGAACGGATTGATCAATCCGCAAAATTTCTGTTGCATCTGAAAGTAGAAACTCGCCCGATTACAACGGTATGTGTAGTTTTCCCCAAGGCCGTTCCAGTTATTCGTTTCGAGCATCAGAACTGCGAAAATTTCGAGTTTCTCCAGCGTTTCTTACATCCAAACTGCCATATCTCGCGAACGGATTGACCGATCCGCAAAACTTCTGTTGCATCTGAAAGTAGAAACTCGCCCGATTACAACGGTATGTGTAGTTTTCCCCTAGGCGGTTCTAGTTATTCGTTTCGAGCATCAGAACTGCGAAAATTTTGAGTTTCTCAAGCGTTTCTTACCTCCAAAATGCCATATCTCGCGAACGGATTGACCGATCCGCAATATTTCTGTTGCATCTGAAAGTAGAAACTCGCCCGATTACAACGGAATGTGTAGTTTTCCCCAAGGCCGTTCCAGTTATTCGTTTCGAGCATCAGAACTGCGAAAATTTCGAGTTTCTCTAGCGTTTCTTACCTCCAAACTGCCATGTCTCGCGAACGGATTGACCAATCCGCAAAATTTCTGTTGCTTCTGAAAGTCGAAACTCGCCCGATTACAACGGTATGCGCACTTTTCCCCTAGGCCGTTCTAGTTATTCGTTTCAAACATCAGAACTGCGAAAATTTTGAGTTTCTCAAGCGTTTCTTATCTCCAAACTGCCATATCTCGCGAACGGATTGATCAATCCGCAAAATTTCTGTTGCATCTGAAAGTAGAAACTCGCCCGATTACAACGGTATGTGTAGTTTTCCCCAAGGCCGTTCCAGTTATTCGTTTCGAGCATCAGAACTGCGAAAATTTCGAGTTTCTCCAGCGTTTCTTACATCCAAACTGCCATATCTCGCGAACGGATTGACCGATCCGCAAAACTTCTGTTGCATCTGAAAGTAGAAACTCGCCCGATTACAACGGTATGTGTAGTTTTCCCCTAGGCGGTTCTAGTTATTCGTTTCGAGCATCAGAACTGCGAAAATTTTGAGTTTCTCAAGCGTTTCTTACCTCCAAAATGCCATATCTCGCGAACGGATTGACCGATCCGCAATATTTCTGTTGCATCTGAAAGTAGAAACTCGCCCGATTACAACGGAATGTGTAGTTTTCCCCAAGGCCGTTCCAGTTATTCGTTTCGAGCATCAGAACTGCGAAAATTTCGAGTTTCTCTAGCGTTTCTTACATCCAAACTGCCATATCTCGCGAACGGATTGACCGATCCGCAAAATTTCTGTTGCATCTGAAAGTAGACACTCGCCCGATTACAACGGTATACGTACTTCTCCCCTAGGCCGTTCTAGTCATTCGTTTCGAGCATCAGAACTGCGAAAATTTTGAGTTTCTCAAGCGTTTCTTACTTCCAAACTGCCGCATCTCGCGAACGGATCGACCAATCCGCAAAATTTCTGTTGCATCTGAAAGTAGAAACTCGCCCGATTACAACGGTATGTGTAGTTTTCCCCTAGGCCGTTCCAGCTATTCGTTTCGAGCATCAGAACTGCGAAAATTTCGAGTTTCTCGAGCGTTTCTTACATCCAAACGGCCATATCTCGCGAACGGATTGACCAATCCGCAAAATTTCTGTTGAATTTGAAAGTAGAAACTCGCCCGATTACAACGATATGCGCACTTTTCCCCTGGGCCGTTCTAGTTATTCGTTTCGAGCATCAGAACTGCGAAAATTTTGAGTTTCTAAAGCGTTTCTTATCTCCAAACTGTCATGTCTCGCGAACGGATAGATCAATCCGCAAAATTTCTGTTGCTTGTGAAAGTAGAAACTCGCCCGATTACAACGGTATGCGCACTTTTCCCCTAGGCCGTTCTAGTTATTCGTTTCAAGCATTAGAACTGCGCAAATTATGAGTTTCTCAAGCGTTTCTTACCTCCAAACTGCCATATCTCGCGAACGCATTGATCAATCCGCAAAATTTCTGTTGCATCTGAAAGTAGAAACTCGCTCGATTACAACGGTATGCGCACTTTTCCCCTAGGCCGTTCTAGTTATTCGTTTCAAGCATTAGAACTGCGCAAATTATGAGTTTCTCAAGCGTTTCTTACCTCCAAACTGCCATATCTCGCGAACGCATTGATCAATCCGCAAAATTTCTGTTGCATCTGAAAGTAGAAACTCGCTCGATTACAACGGTATGCGCACTTTTCCCCTAGGCGGTTCTAGTCATTCGTTTCGAGCATCAGAACTGCGAAAATTTTGAGTTTCTCAAGCGTTTCTTACCTCCAAACTGCCATATCTCGCGAACGGATTGACCGATCCGCAAAATTTCTGTTGCATCTGAAAGTAGACATTCGCCCGATTACAACGGTATGCCCACTTTTCCCCTAGGCCGTTCTAGTTATTCGCTTCGAGCATCAGAACTGCGAAAATTTTGAGTTTCTCGAGCGTTTCTTACATCCAAACGGCCATATCTCGCGAACGGATTGACCAATCCGCAAAATTTCTGTTGAATTTGAAAGTAGAAACTCGCTCGATTACAACGATATGCGCACTTTTCCCCTGGGCCGTTCTAGTTATTCGTTTCGAGCATCAGAACTGCGAAAATTTTGAGTTTCTAAAGCGTTTCTTATCTCCAAACTGCCATGTCTCGCGAACGGATTGATCAATCCGCAAAATTTCTGTTGCTTGTGAAAGTAGAAACTCGCCCGATTACAACGGTATGCGCACTTTTCCCCTAGGCCGTTCTAGTTATTCGTTTCAAGCATTAGAACTGCGCAAATTGTGAGTTTCTCAAGCGTTTCTTACCTCCAAACTGCCATATCTCGCGAACGCATTGATCAATCCGCAAAATTTCTGTTGCATCTGAAAGTAGAAACTCGCTCGATTACAACGGTATGCGCACTTTTCCCCTAGGCCGTTCTAGTTATTCGCTTCGAGCATCAGAACTGCGAAAATTTTGAGTTTCTCGAGCGTTTCTTACATCGAAACGGCCATATCTCGCGAACGGATTGTCCAATCCGCAAAATTTCTGTTGAATTTGAAAGTAGAAACTCGCCCGATTACAACGATATGCGCACTTTTCCTCTGGGCCGTTCTAGTTATTCGTTTCGAGCATCAGAACTGCGAAAATTTTGAGTTTCTAAAGCGTTTCTTATCTCCAAACTGCCATGTCTCGCGAACGGATTGATCAATCCGCAAAATTTCTGTTGCTTGTGAAAGTAGAAACTCGCCCGATTACAACGGTATGCGCACTTTTCCCCTAGGCCGTTCTAGTTATTCGTTTCAAGCATTAGAACTGCGCAAATTATGAGTTTCTCAAGCGTTTCTTACCTCCAAACTACCATATCTGGCGAACGGATTGATCAATCCGCAAAATTTCTGTTGCATCTGAAAGTAGAAACTCGCCCGATTACAACGGTATGCGCACTTTTCCCCTAGGCGGTTCTAGTCATTCGTTTCGGACATCAGAACTGCGAAAATTTTGAGTTTCTCAAGCGTTTCTTACCTCCAAACTGCCACATCTCGCGAACGGATTGACCAATTCGCAAAATTTCAGTTGCATCTGAAAGTAGAAACTCGCCCGATTACAACGGTATGTGTAGTTTTCCCCAAGGCCGTTCCAGTTATTCGTTTCGAGCATCAGAACTGCGAAAATTTCGAGTTTCTCTAGCGTTTCTTACATCCAAACTGCCATATCTCGCGAACGGATTGACCGATCCGCAAAATTTCTGTTGCATCTGAAAGTAGACACTCGCCCGATTACAACGGTGTACGTACTTCTCCCCTAGGCCGTTCTAGTCATTCGTTTCGAGCATCAGAACTGCGAAAATTTTGAGTTTCTCAAGCGTTTCTTACATCCAAACTGCCATATCTCGCGAACGGATTGACCAATCCGCAAAATTTCTGTTGCTTCTGAAAGTAGAATCTCGCCCGATTACAACGGTATGTGTAGTTTTCCCCAAGGCCGTTCCAGTTATTCGTTTCGAGCATCAGAACTGCGAAAATTTTGAGTTTCTAAAGCGTTTCTTATCTCCAAACTGTCATGTCTCGCGAACGGATAGATCAATCCGCAAAATTTCTGTTGCTTGTGAAAGTAGAAACTCGCCCGATTACAACGGTATGCGCACTTTTCCCCTAGGCCGTTCTAGTTATTCGTTTCAAGCATTAGAACTGCGCAAATTATGAGTTTCTCAAGCGTTTCTTACCTCCAAACTGCCATATCTCGCGAACGCATTGATCAATCCGCAAAATTTCTGTTGCATCTGAAAGTAGAAACTCGCCCGATTACAACGGTAGGCGTAGTTTTCCCCTAGGCCGTTCTAGTTATTCGTTTCGAGCATCAGAACTGCGAAAATTTTGAGTTTCTCAAGCGTTTCTTACTTCCAAACAGCCGCATCTCGCGAACGGATCGACCAATCCGCAAAATTTCTGTTGCATCTGAAAGTAGAAACTCGCCCGATTACAACGGTATGCGCACTTTTCCCCTAGGCGGTTCTAGTTATACGTTTCGAGCATCAGAACTGCGAAAATTTTGAGTTTCTCTAGCGTTTCTTACATCCAAACTGCCATATCTCGCGAACGGATTGACCGATCCGCAAAATTTCTGTTGCATCTGAAAGTAGACACTCGCCGGATTACAACGGTATGCGTACTTCTCCCCTAGGCCGTCCTAGTCATTCGTTCCGAGCATCAGAACTGCGAAAATTTTGAGTTTCTCAAGCGTTTCTTATCTCCAAACTGCCATATCTCGCGAACGGATTGATCAATCCGCAAAATTTCTGTTGCATCTGAAAGTAGAAACTCACCCGATTACAACGGTATGCGCACTTTTCCCCTAGGCGGTTCTAGTTATTCGTTTCGAGCATCAGAACTGCGAAAATTTTGAGTTTCTCAAGCGTTTCTTACCTCCAAACTGCCACATCTCGCGAACGGATTGACCAATCCGCAAAATTTCTGTTGCATCTGAAAGTAGAGACTCGCCCGATTACAACGGTATGTGTAGTTTTCCCCTAGGCCGGTCCAGTTATTCGTTTCGAGCATCAGAACTGCGAAAATTTCGAGTTTCTCTAGCGTTTCTTACATCCAAACTGCCATATCTCGCGAACGGATTGACCGATCCGCAAAATTTCTGTTGCATCTGAAAGTAGACACTCGCCAGATTACAACGGTATGCGTACTTCTCCCCTAGGCCGTTCTAGTCATTCGTTTCGAGCTTCAGAACTGCGAAAATTTTGAGTTTCTCAAGCGTTTCTTACTTCCAAACTGCCGCATCTCGCGAACGGATCGACCGATCCGCAAAATTTCTGTTGCATCTGAAAGTAGACACTCGCCAGATTACAACGGTATGTGTAGTTTTCCCCTAGGCCGTTCCAGCTATTCGTTTCGAGCATCAGAACTGCGAAAATTTTGAGTTTCTCAAGCGTTTCTTATTTCCAAACTGCCATATCTCGCGAACGGATCGACCAATCCGCAAAATTTCTGTTGCATCTGAAAGTAGAAACTCGCCCGATTACAACGGTATGCCCACTTTTCCCCTAGGCCGTTCTAGTTATTCGTTTCAAGCATCTGAACTGCGCAAATTTTGAGTTTCTCAAGCGTTTCTTACCTTCAAACTGCCATATCTCGCGAACGGATTGACCGATCCGCAAAATTTCTGTTGCATCTGAAAGTAGAATCTCGACCGATTACAACGCTATGCGCACTTTTCCCCTACGCCGTTCTAGTTACTCGTTTCTAGCATCAGAACTGCGAAAATTGTAAGTTTCTCAAGCGTTTCTTATTTCCAAACTGCCATATCTCGCGAACGGATCGACCAATCCGCAAAATTTCTGTTGCATCTGAAAGTAGAAACTCGCCCGATTACAACGGTATGTGTAGTATTCCCCTAGGCCGTTCCAGCTATTCGTTTCGAGCATCAGATCTGCGAAAATTTTGAGTTTCTCAAGCGTTTCTTACATCCAAACTGCCATATCTCGCGAACGGATTGACCAATCCGCAAAATTTCTGTTGCATCTGAAAGTAGAGACTCGCCCGATTACAACGGTATACGTACGTCTCCCCTAGGCCGTTCTAGTCATTCGTTTCGAGCATCAGAACTGCGAAAATTTTGAGTTTCTCAAGTGTTTCTTATCTCCAAACTGCCATATCTCGCGAACGGATTGATCAATCCGAAAAATAACTGTTGCATCTGAAAGTAGAAACTCGCCCGATTACAACGGTATGCGCACTTTTCCCCTAGGCGGTTCTAGTTATTCGTTTCGAGCATCAGAACTGCGAAAATTTTGAGTTTCTCAAGCGTTTCTTACTTCCAAACTGCCGCATCTCGCGAACGGATCGACCAATCCGCAAAATTTCTGTTGCATCTGAAAGTAGAAACTCGCCCGATTACAACGGTATGCCCACTTTTCCCCTAGGCCATTCCAGTTATTCGTTTCGAGCATCAGAACTGCGAAAATTTTGAGTTTCTAAAGCGTTGCTTATCTCCAAACTGCCATATCTCGCGAACGGATTGACCGATCCGCAAAATTTCTGTTGCATCTGAAAGTAGACACTCGCCCGATTACAACGGTATACGTACTTCTCCCCTAGGCCGTTCTAGTCATTCGTTTCGAGCATCAGAACTGCGAAAATTTTGAGTTTCTCAAGCCTTTCTTATCTCCAAACTGCCATATCTCGCGAACGGATTGATGAATCCGCAAAATTTCTGTTGCATCTGAAAGTAGAAACTCGCCCGATTACAAGGGTATGCGCACTTTTCCCCTAGGCGGTTCTAGTTATACGTTTCGAGCATCAGAACTGCGAAAATTTTGAGTTTCTCAAGCGTTTCTTACCTCCAAACTGCCATATCTCGCGAACGGATTGACCAATCCGCAAAATTTCTGTTGCATCTGAATGTAGAAACTCGCCCGATTACAACGGTATGTGTAGTTTTCCCCTAGGCCGTTCCAGTTATTCGTTTCGAGCATCAGAACTGCGAAAATTTCGAGTTTCTCAAGCGTTTCTTGCATCCAAACTGCCATATCTCGCGAACGGATTGACCGATCCGCAAAATTTCTGTTGCATCTGAAAGTAGACATTCGCCCGATTACAACGGTATGCCCACTTTTCCCCTAGGCCGTTCTAGTTATTCGTTTCAAGCATCAGAACTGCGCAAATTTTGAGTCTCTCAAGCGTTTCTTACCTTCAAACTGCCATATCTCGCGAACGGATTGACCGATCCGCAAAATTTCTGTTGCATCTGAAAGTAGAATCTCGACCGATTACAACGCTATGCGCACTTTTCCCCTACGCCGTTCTAGTTACTCGTTTCTAGCATCAGAACTGCGAAAATTTTGAGTTTCTCGAGCGTTTCTTATTTCCAAACTGCCATATCTCGCGAACGGATCGACCAATCCGCAAAATTTCTGTTGCATCTGAAAGTAGAAACTCGCCCGATTACAACGGTATGTGTAGTTTTCCCCAAGGCCGTTCCAGTTATTCGTTTCGAGCATCAGAACTGCGAAAATTTCGAGTTTCTCAAGCGTTTCTTACATCCAAACTGCCATATCTCGCGAACGGATCGACCAATCCGCAAAATTTCTGTTGCATCTGAAAGTAGAGACTCGCCCGATTACAACGGTATGTGTACTTTTCCCCTAGGCCGTTCCAGTTATTCGTTTCGAGCATCAGAACTGCGAAAATTGTAAGTTTCTCAAGCGTTTCTTATTTCCAAACTGCCATATCTCGCGAACGGATTGACCGATCCGCAAAATTTCTGTTGCATCTGAAAGTAGAATCTCGACCGATTACAACGCTATGCGCACTTTTCCCCTACGCCGTTCTAGTTACTCGTTTCTAGCATCAGAACTGCGAAAATTTTGAGTTTCTCGAGCGTTTCTTATTTCCAAACTGCCATATCTCGCGAACGGATCGACCAATCCGCAAAATTTCTGTTGCATCTGAAAGTAGAAACTCGCCCGATTACAACGGTATGTGTAGTTTTCCCCAAGGCCGTTCCAGTTATTCGTTTCGAGCATCAGAACTGCGAAAATTTCGAGTTTCTCAAGCGTTTCTTACATCCAAACTGCCATATCTCGCGAACGGATCGACCAATCCGCAAAATTTCTGTTGCATCTGAAAGTAGAGACTCGCCCGATTACAACGGTATGTGTACTTTTCCCCTAGGCCGTTCCAGTTATTCGTTTCGAGCATCAGAACTGCGAAAATTTCGAGTTTCTCAAGCGTTTCTTGCATCCAAACTGCCATATCTCGCGAACGGATTGACCGATCCGCAAAATTTCTGTTGCATCTGAAAGTAGACATTCGCCCGATTACAAAGGTATGCCCACTTTTCCCCTAGGCCGTTCTAGTTATTCGTTTCAAGCATCAGAACTGCGCAAATTTTGAGTTTCTCAAGCGTTTCTTACCTTCAAACTGCCATATCTTGCGAACGGATTGACCGATCCGCAAAATTTCTGTTGCATCTGAAAGTAGACATTCGCCCGATTACAACGGTATGCCCACTTTTCCCCTAGGCCGTTCTAGTTATTCGTTTCAAGCATTAGAACTGCGCAAATTTTGAGTTTCTCAAGCGTTTCTTACCTCCAAACTGCCGCATCTCGCGAACGGATCGACCAATCCGCAAAATTTCTGTTGCATGTGAAAGTAGAAACGCGCCCGATTACAACGGTATGTGTAGTTTTCCCCTAGGCCGTTCTGGTCATTCGTTTCGAGCATCAGAACTGCGAAAATTTTGAGTTTCACAAGCGTTTCTTATCTCCAAACTGCCATATCTCGCGAACGGATTGATCAATCCGCAAAATTTCTGTTGCTTGTGAAAGTAGAAACTCGCCCGATTACAACGGTATGCGCACTTTTCCCCTAGGCCGTTCTAGTTATTCGTTTCAAGCATTAGAACTGCGCAAATTATGAGTTTCTCAAGCGTTTCTTACCTCCAAACTACCATATCTGGCGAACGGATTGATCAATCCGCAAAATTTCTGTTGCATCTGAAAGTAGAAACTCGCCCGATTACAACGGTATGCGCACTTTTCCCCTAGGCGGTTCTAGTCATTCGTTTCGGACATCAGAACTGCGAAAATTTTGAGTTTCTCAAGCGTTTCTTACCTCCAAACTGCCACATCTCGCGAACGGATTGACCAATTCGCAAAATTTCAGTTGCATCTGAAAGTAGAAACTCGCCCGATTACAACGGTATGTGTAGTTTTCCCCAAGGCCGTTCCAGTTATTCGTTTCGAGCATCAGAACTGCGAAAATTTCGAGTTTCTCTAGCGTTTCTTACATCCAAACTGCCATATCTCGCGAACGGATTGACCGATCCGCAAAATTTCTGTTGCATCTGAAAGTAGACACTCGCCCGATTACAACGGTGTACGTACTTCTCCCCTAGGCCGTTCTAGTCATTCGTTTCGAGCATCAGAACTGCGAAAATTTTGAGTTTCTCAAGCGTTTCTTACATCCAAACTGCCATATCTCGCGAACGGATTGACCAATCCGCAAAATTTCTGTTGCTTCTGAAAGTAGAATCTCGCCCGATTACAACGGTATGTGTAGTTTTCCCCAAGGCCGTTCCAGTTATTCGTTTCGAGCATCAGAACTGCGAAAATTTTGAGTTTCTAAAGCGTTTCTTATCTCCAAACTGTCATGTCTCGCGAACGGATAGATCAATCCGCAAAATTTCTGTTGCTTGTGAAAGTAGAAACTCGCCCGATTACAACGGTATGCGCACTTTTCCCCTAGGCCGTTCTAGTTATTCGTTTCAAGCATTAGAACTGCGCAAATTATGAGTTTCTCAAGCGTTTCTTACCTCCAAACTGCCATATCTCGCGAACGCATTGATCAATCCGCAAAATTTCTGTTGCATCTGAAAGTAGAAACTCGCCCGATTACAACGGTAGGCGTAGTTTTCCCCTAGGCCGTTCTAGTTATTCGTTTCGAGCATCAGAACTGCGAAAATTTTGAGTTTCTCAAGCGTTTCTTACTTCCAAACAGCCGCATCTCGCGAACGGATCGACCAATCCGCAAAATTTCTGTTGCATCTGAAAGTAGAAACTCGCCCGATTACAACGGTATGCGCACTTTTCCCCTAGGCGGTTCTAGTTATACGTTTCGAGCATCAGAACTGCGAAAATTTTGAGTTTCTCTAGCGTTTCTTACATCCAAACTGCCATATCTCGCGAACGGATTGACCGATCCGCAAAATTTCTGTTGCATCTGAAAGTAGACACTCGCCGGATTACAACGGTATGCGTACTTCTCCCCTAGGCCGTCCTAGTCATTCGTTCCGAGCATCAGAACTGCGAAAATTTTGAGTTTCTCAAGCGTTTCTTATCTCCAAACTGCCATATCTCGCGAACGGATTGATCAATCCGCAAAATTTCTGTTGCATCTGAAAGTAGAAACTCACCCGATTACAACGGTATGCGCACTTTTCCCCTAGGCGGTTCTAGTTATTCGTTTCGAGCATCAGAACTGCGAAAATTTTGAGTTTCTCAAGCGTTTCTTACCTCCAAACTGCCACATCTCGCGAACGGATTGACCAATCCGCAAAATTTCTGTTGCATCTGAAAGTAGAGACTCGCCCGATTACAACGGTATGTGTAGTTTTCCCCTAGGCCGGTCCAGTTATTCGTTTCGAGCATCAGAACTGCGAAAATTTCGAGTTTCTCTAGCGTTTCTTACATCCAAACTGCCATATCTCGCGAACGGATTGACCGATCCGCAAAATTTCTGTTGCATCTGAAAGTAGACACTCGCCAGATTACAACGGTATGCGTACTTCTCCCCTAGGCCGTTCTAGTCATTCGTTTCGAGCTTCAGAACTGCGAAAATTTTGAGTTTCTCAAGCGTTTCTTACTTCCAAACTGCCGCATCTCGCGAACGGATCGACCGATCCGCAAAATTTCTGTTGCATCTGAAAGTAGACACTCGCCAGATTACAACGGTATGTGTAGTTTTCCCCTAGGCCGTTCCAGCTATTCGTTTCGAGCATCAGAACTGCGAAAATTTTGAGTTTCTCAAGCGTTTCTTATTTCCAAACTGCCATATCTCGCGAACGGATCGACCAATCCGCAAAATTTCTGTTGCATCTGAAAGTAGAAACTCGCCCGATTACAACGGTATGCCCACTTTTCCCCTAGGCCGTTCTAGTTATTCGTTTCAAGCATCTGAACTGCGCAAATTTTGAGTTTCTCAAGCGTTTCTTACCTTCAAACTGCCATATCTCGCGAACGGATTGACCGATCCGCAAAATTTCTGTTGCATCTGAAAGTAGAATCTCGACCGATTACAACGCTATGCGCACTTTTCCCCTACGCCGTTCTAGTTACTCGTTTCTAGCATCAGAACTGCGAAAATTGTAAGTTTCTCAAGCGTTTCTTATTTCCAAACTGCCATATCTCGCGAACGGATCGACCAATCCGCAAAATTTCTGTTGCATCTGAAAGTAGAAACTCGCCCGATTACAACGGTATGTGTAGTATTCCCCTAGGCCGTTCCAGCTATTCGTTTCGAGCATCAGATCTGCGAAAATTTTGAGTTTCTCAAGCGTTTCTTACATCCAAACTGCCATATCTCGCGAACGGATTGACCAATCCGCAAAATTTCTGTTGCATCTGAAAGTAGAGACTCGCCCGATTACAACGGTATACGTACGTCTCCCCTAGGCCGTTCTAGTCATTCGTTTCGAGCATCAGAACTGCGAAAATTTTGAGTTTCTCAAGTGTTTCTTATCTCCAAACTGCCATATCTCGCGAACGGATTGATCAATCCGAAAAATAACTGTTGCATCTGAAAGTAGAAACTCGCCCGATTACAACGGTATGCGCACTTTTCCCCTAGGCGGTTCTAGTTATTCGTTTCGAGCATCAGAACTGCGAAAATTTTGAGTTTCTCAAGCGTTTCTTACTTCCAAACTGCCGCATCTCGCGAACGGATCGACCAATCCGCAAAATTTCTGTTGCATCTGAAAGTAGAAACTCGCCCGATTACAACGGTATGCCCACTTTTCCCCTAGGCCATTCCAGTTATTCGTTTCGAGCATCAGAACTGCGAAAATTTTGAGTTTCTAAAGCGTTGCTTATCTCCAAACTGCCATATCTCGCGAACGGATTGACCGATCCGCAAAATTTCTGTTGCATCTGAAAGTAGACACTCGCCCGATTACAACGGTATACGTACTTCTCCCCTAGGCCGTTCTAGTCATTCGTTTCGAGCATCAGAACTGCGAAAATTTTGAGTTTCTCAAGCCTTTCTTATCTCCAAACTGCCATATCTCGCGAACGGATTGATGAATCCGCAAAATTTCTGTTGCATCTGAAAGTAGAAACTCGCCCGATTACAAGGGTATGCGCACTTTTCCCCTAGGCGGTTCTAGTTATACGTTTCGAGCATCAGAACTGCGAAAATTTTGAGTTTCTCAAGCGTTTCTTACCTCCAAACTGCCATATCTCGCGAACGGATTGACCAATCCGCAAAATTTCTGTTGCATCTGAATGTAGAAACTCGCCCGATTACAACGGTATGTGTAGTTTTCCCCTAGGCCGTTCCAGTTATTCGTTTCGAGCATCAGAACTGCGAAAATTTCGAGTTTCTCAAGCGTTTCTTGCATCCAAACTGCCATATCTCGCGAACGGATTGACCGATCCGCAAAATTTCTGTTGCATCTGAAAGTAGACATTCGCCCGATTACAACGGTATGCCCACTTTTCCCCTAGGCCGTTCTAGTTATTCGTTTCAAGCATCAGAACTGCGCAAATTTTGAGTCTCTCAAGCGTTTCTTACCTTCAAACTGCCATATCTCGCGAACGGATTGACCGATCCGCAAAATTTCTGTTGCATCTGAAAGTAGAATCTCGACCGATTACAACGCTATGCGCACTTTTCCCCTACGCCGTTCTAGTTACTCGTTTCTAGCATCAGAACTGCGAAAATTTTGAGTTTCTCGAGCGTTTCTTATTTCCAAACTGCCATATCTCGCGAACGGATCGACCAATCCGCAAAATTTCTGTTGCATCTGAAAGTAGAAACTCGCCCGATTACAACGGTATGTGTAGTTTTCCCCAAGGCCGTTCCAGTTATTCGTTTCGAGCATCAGAACTGCGAAAATTTCGAGTTTCTCAAGCGTTTCTTACATCCAAACTGCCATATCTCGCGAACGGATCGACCAATCCGCAAAATTTCTGTTGCATCTGAAAGTAGAGACTCGCCCGATTACAACGGTATGTGTACTTTTCCCCTAGGCCGTTCCAGTTATTCGTTTCGAGCATCAGAACTGCGAAAATTGTAAGTTTCTCAAGCGTTTCTTATTTCCAAACTGCCATATCTCGCGAACGGATTGACCGATCCGCAAAATTTCTGTTGCATCTGAAAGTAGAATCTCGACCGATTACAACGCTATGCGCACTTTTCCCCTACGCCGTTCTAGTTACTCGTTTCTAGCATCAGAACTGCGAAAATTTTGAGTTTCTCGAGCGTTTCTTATTTCCAAACTGCCATATCTCGCGAACGGATCGACCAATCCGCAAAATTTCTGTTGCATCTGAAAGTAGAAACTCGCCCGATTACAACGGTATGTGTAGTTTTCCCCAAGGCCGTTCCAGTTATTCGTTTCGAGCATCAGAACTGCGAAAATTTCGAGTTTCTCAAGCGTTTCTTACATCCAAACTGCCATATCTCGCGAACGGATCGACCAATCCGCAAAATTTCTGTTGCATCTGAAAGTAGAGACTCGCCCGATTACAACGGTATGTGTACTTTTCCCCTAGGCCGTTCCAGTTATTCGTTTCGAGCATCAGAACTGCGAAAATTTCGAGTTTCTCAAGCGTTTCTTGCATCCAAACTGCCATATCTCGCGAACGGATTGACCGATCCGCAAAATTTCTGTTGCATCTGAAAGTAGACATTCGCCCGATTACAAAGGTATGCCCACTTTTCCCCTAGGCCGTTCTAGTTATTCGTTTCAAGCATCAGAACTGCGCAAATTTTGAGTTTCTCAAGCGTTTCTTACCTTCAAACTGCCATATCTTGCGAACGGATTGACCGATCCGCAAAATTTCTGTTGCATCTGAAAGTAGACATTCGCCCGATTACAACGGTATGCCCACTTTTCCCCTAGGCCGTTCTAGTTATTCGTTTCAAGCATTAGAACTGCGCAAATTTTGAGTTTCTCAAGCGTTTCTTACCTCCAAACTGCCGCATCTCGCGAACGGATCGACCAATCCGCAAAATTTCTGTTGCATGTGAAAGTAGAAACGCGCCCGATTACAACGGTATGTGTAGTTTTCCCCTAGGCCGTTCTGGTCATTCGTTTCGAGCATCAGAACAGCGAAAATTTTGAGTTTCACAAGCGTTTCTTATCTCCAAACTGCCATATCTCGCGAACGGATTGATCAATCCGCAAAATTTCTGTTGCATCTGAAAGTAGAAACTCGCCCGATTACAACGGTATGCGCACTTTTCCCCTAGGCGGTTCTAGTTATTCGTTTCGAGCATCAGAACTGCGAAAATTTTGAGTTTCTCAAGCGTTTCTTACCACCAAACTGCCATATCTCGCGAACGGATTGACCAATCCGCAAAATTTCTGTTGCATCTGAAAGTAGAAACGCGCCCGATTACAACGGTATGTGTAATTTTCCCCTAGGCCGTTCCAGCTATTCGTTTCGAGCATCAGAACTGCGAAAATTTTGAGTTTCTCAAGCGTTTCTTACATCCAAACTGCCATATCTCGCGAACGGATTGACCAATCCGCAAAATTTCTGTTGCATCTGAAAGTAGAGACTCGCCCGATTACAACGGTATGCGCACTTTTCCCCTAGGCGGTCCTAGTTATTCGTTTCGAGCATCAGAACTGCGAAAATTTTGAGTTTCTCAAGCGTTTCTTACCTCCAAACTGCCGCATCTCGCGAACGGATCGACCAATCCGCAAAATTTCTGTTGCATCTGAAAGTAGAAACGCGCCCGATTACAACGGTATGTGTAGTTTTCCCCTAGGCCGTTCTGGTCATTCGTTTCGAGCATCAGAACTGCGAAAATTTTGAGTTTCACAAGCGTTTCTTATCTCCAAACTGCCATATCTCGCGAACGGATTGATCAATCCGCAAAATTTCTGTTGCATCTGAAAGTAGAAACTCGCCCGATTACAACGGTATGCGCACTTTTCCCCTAGGCGGTTCTAGTTATTCGTTTCGAGCATCAGAACTGCGAAAATTTTGAGTTTCTCAAGCGTTTCTTACCACCAAACTGCCATATCTCGCGAACGGATTGACCAATCCGCAAAATTTCTGTTGCATCTGAAAGTAGAAACTCGCCCGATTACAACGGTAGGTGTATTTTCCCCCTAGGCCGTTCTAGTTATTCGTTTCGAGCATCAGAACGGCGAAAATTTTGAGTTTCACAAGCGTTTCTTACCTCCAAACTGCCATATCTCGCGAACGGATTGACCAATCCGCAAAATTTCTGTTGCATCTGAAAGTAGAAACTCGCCCGATTACAACGGTAGGTGTAGTTTTCCCCTAGGCCGTTCTAGTTATTCGTTTCGAGCATCAGAACGGCGAAAATTTTGAGTTTCACAAGCGTTTCTTACCTCCAAACTGCCATATCTCGCGAACGGATTGATCAATCCGCAAAATTTCTGTTGCATCTGAAAGTAGAAACTCGCCCGATTACAACGGTATGCGTACTTCTCCCCTAGGCCTTTCTAGTTATTCATTTCGAGCATCAGAACTGGGGAAATTATGAGTTTCTAAAGCGTTTCTTATCTCCAAACTGCCATGTCTCGCGAACGGATTGATCAATCCGCAAAATTTCTGTTGCTTGTGAAAGTAGAAACTCGCCCGATTACAACGGTAGGCGCACTTTTCCCCTAGGCCGTTCTAGTTATTCGTTTCGAGCATCAGAACTGGGGAAATTTTGAGTTTCTAAAGCGTTTCTTATCTCCAAACTGCCATGTCTCGCGAACGGATTGATCAATCCGCAAAATTTCTGTTGCTTGTGAAAGTAGAAACTCGACCGATTACAACGCTATGCGCACTTTTCCCCTACGCCGTTCTAGTTACTCGTTTCTAGCATCAGAAATGCGAAAATTTTGAGTTTCTTAATCGTTTCTTATTTCCAAACTGCCATATCTCGCGAACGGATCGACCAATCCGCAAAATTTCTGTTGCATCTGAAAGTAGAAACTCGCCCGATTACAACGGTATGCGCACTTTTCCCCTAGGCGGTTCTAGTCATTCGTTTCGGGCATCAGAACTGCGAAAATTTTGAGTTTCTCAAGCGTTTCTTAAATCCAAACTGCCACATCTCGCGAACGGATTGACCAATTCGCAAAATTTCTGTTGCATCTGAAAGTAGAAACTCGCCCGATTACAACGGTATGTGTAGTTTTCCCCAAGGCCGTTCCAGTTATTCGTTTCGAGCATCAGAACTGCGAAAATTTCGAGTTTCTCTAGCGTTTCTTACATCCAAACTGCCATATCTCGCGAACGGATTGACCGATCCGCAAAATTTCTGTTGCATCTGAAAGTAGACACTCACCCGATTACAACGGTGTACGTACTTCTCCCCTAGGCCGTTCTAGTCATTCGTTTCGAGCATCAGAACTGCGAAAATTTTGAGTTTCTCAAGCGTTTCTTACCTCCAAACTGCCATATCTCGCGAACGGATTGACCAATCCGCAAAATTTCTGTTGCTTCTGAAAGTAGAAACTCGCCCGATTACAACGGTATGTGTAGTTTTCCCCAAGGCCGTTCCAGTTATTCGTTTCGAGCATCAGAACTGCGAAAATTTCGAGTTTCTCTAGCGTTTCTTACATCCAAACTGCCATATCTCGCGAACGGATTGACCGATCCGCAAAATTTCTGTTGCATCTGAAAGTAGACACTCGCCCGATTAC
The DNA here is from genome assembly GCF_051014685.1 of Ptiloglossa arizonensis. Taxonomy (NCBI): domain Eukaryota; kingdom Metazoa; phylum Arthropoda; class Insecta; order Hymenoptera; family Colletidae; genus Ptiloglossa; species Ptiloglossa arizonensis. Next base: position 101,864 of record NW_027479437.1, read on the forward strand.
AACGGTATACGTACTTCTCCCCTAGGCCGTTCTAGTCATTCGTTTCGAGCATCAGAACTGCGAAAATTTTGAGTTTCTCAAGCGTTTCTCATCTCCAAACTGCCATATCTTGCGAACGGATTGATCAATCCGCAAAATTTCTGTTGCATGTGAAAGTAGAAACGCGCCCGATTACAACGGTATGTGTAGTTTTCCCCTAGGCCGTTCTGGTCATTCGTTTCGAGCATCAGAACTGCGAAAATTTTGAGTTTCACAAGCGTTTCTTATCTCCAAACTGCCATATCTCGCGAACGGATTGATCAATCCGCAAAATTTCTGTTGCATCTGAAAGTAGAAACTCGCCCGATTACAACGGTATGCGCACTTTTCCCCTAGGCGGTTCTAGTTATTCGTTTCGAGCATCAGAACTGCGAAAATTTTGAGTTTCTCAAGCGTTTCTTACCACCAAACTGCCATATCTCGCGAACGGATTGACCAATCCGCAAAATTTCTGTTGCATCTGAAAGTAGAAACGCGCCCGATTACAACGGTATGTGTAATTTTCCCCTAGGCCGTTCCAGCTATTCGTTTCGAGCATCAGAACTGCGAAAATTTTGAGTTTCTCAAGCGTTTCTTACATCCAAACTGCCATATCTCGCGAACGGATTGACCAATCCGCAAAATTTCTGTTGCATCTGAAAGTAGAGACTCGCCCGATTACAACGGTATGCGCACTTTTCCCCTAGGCGGTCCTAGTTATTCGTTTCGAGCATCAGAACTGCGAAAATTTTGAGTTTCTCAAGCGTTTCTTACCTCCAAACTGCCGCATCTCGCGAACGGATCGACCAATCCGCAAAATTTCTGTTGCATCTGAAAGTAGAAACGCGCCCGATTACAACGGTATGTGTAGTTTTCCCCTAGGCCGTTCTGGTCATTCGTTTCGAGCATCAGAACTGCGAAAATTTTGAGTTTCACAAGCGTTTCTTATCTCCAAACTGCCATATCTCGCGAACGGATTGATCAATCCGCAAAATTTCTGTTGCATCTGAAAGTAGAAACTCGCCCGATTACAACGGTATGCGCACTTTTCCCCTAGGCGGTTCTAGTTATTCGTTTCGAGCATCAGAACTGCGAAAATTTTGAGTTTCTCAAGCGTTTCTTACCACCAAACTGCCATATCTCGCGAACGGATTGACCAATCCGCAAAATTTCTGTTGCATCTGAAAGTAGAAACTCGCCCGATTACAACGGTAGGTGTATTTTCCCCCTAGGCCGTTCTAGTTATTCGTTTCGAGCATCAGAACGGCGAAAATTTTGAGTTTCACAAGCGTTTCTTACCTCCAAACTGCCATATCTCGCGAACGGATTGACCAATCCGCAAAATTTCTGTTGCATCTGAAAGTAGAGACTCGCCCGATTACAACGGTATGTGTAGTTTTCCCCTAGGCCGTTCTAGTTATTCGTTTCAAGCATCAGAACTGCGCAAATTTTGAGTTTCTCAAGCGTTTCTTACCTTCAAACTGCCATATCTCGCGAACGGATTGACCGATCCGCAAAATTTCTGTTGCATCTGAAAGTAGACATTCGCCCGATTACAACGGTATGCCCACTTTTCCCCTAGGCCGTTCTAGTTATTCGTTTCAAGCATCTGAACTGCGCAAATTTTGAGTTTCTCAAGCGTTTCTTACGTTCAAACTGCCATATCTCGCGAACGGATTGACCGATCCGCAAAATTTCTGTTGCATCTGAAAGTAGACATTCGCCCGATTACAACGGTATGCCCACTTTTCCCCTAGGCCGTTCTAGTTATTCGTTTCAAGCATCTGAACTGCGAAAATTTTGAGTTTCTCAAGCGTTTCTTACCTCCAAACTGCCGCATCTCGCGAACGGATCGACCAATCCGCAAAATTTCTGTTGCATCTGAAAGTAGAAACGCGCCCGATTACAACGGTATGTGTAGTTTTCCCCTAGGCCGTTCTGGTCATTCGTTTCGAGCATCAGAACTGCGAAAATTTTGAGTTTCACAAGCGTTTCTTATCTCCAAACTGCCATATCTCGCGAACGGATTGATCAATCCGCAAAATTTCTGTTGCATCTGAAAGTAGAAACTCGCCCGATTACAACGGTATGCCCACTTTTCCCCTAGGCCGTTCTAGTTATTCGTTTCAAGCATTAGAACTGCGCAAATTTTGAGTTTCTCAAGCGTTTCTTACCTCCAAACTGCCGCATCTCGCGAACGGATCGACCAATCCGCAAAATTTCTGTTGCATGTGAAAGTAGAAACGCGCCCGATTACAACGGTATGTGTAGTTTTCCCCTAGGCCGTTCTGGTCATTCGTTTCGAGCATCAGAACTGCGAAAATTTTGAGTTTCACAAGCGTTTCTTATCTCCAAACTGCCATATCTCGCGAACGGATTGATCAATCCGCAAAATTTCTGTTGCATCTGAAAGTAGAAACTCGCCCGATTACAACGGTATGCGCACTTTTCCCCTAGGCGGTTCTAGTTATTCGTTTCGAGCATCAGAACTGCGAAAATTTTGAGTTTCTCAAGCGTTTCTTACCACCAAACTGCCATATCTCGCGAACGGATTGACCAATCCGCAAAATTTCTGTTGCATCTGAAAGTAGAAACGCGCCCGATTACAACGGTATGTGTAATTTTCCCCTAGGCCGTTCCAGCTATTCGTTTCGAGCATCAGAACTGCGAAAATTTTGAGTTTCTCAAGCGTTTCTTACATCCAAACTGCCATATCTCGCGAACGGATTGACCAATCCGCAAAATTTCTGTTGCATCTGAAAGTAGAGACTCGCCCGATTACAACGGTATGCGCACTTTTCCCCTAGGCGGTCCTAGTTATTCGTTTCGAGCATCAGAACTGCGAAAATTTTGAGTTTCTCAAGCGTTTCTTACCTCCAAACTGCCGCATCTCGCGAACGGATCGACCAATCCGCAAAATTTCTGTTGCATCTGAAAGTAGAAACGCGCCCGATTACAACGGTATGTGTAGTTTTCCCCTAGGCCGTTCTGGTCATTCGTTTCGAGCATCAGAACTGCGAAAATTTTGAGTTTCACAAGCGTTTCTTATCTCCAAACTGCCATATCTCGCGAACGGATTGATCAATCCGCAAAATTTCTGTTGCATCTGAAAGTAGAAACTCGCCCGATTACAACGGTATGCGCACTTTTCCCCTAGGCGGTTCTAGTTATTCGTTTCGAGCATCAGAACTGCGAAAATTTTGAGTTTCTCAAGCGTTTCTTACCACCAAACTGCCATATCTCGCGAACGGATTGACCAATCCGCAAAATTTCTGTTGCATCTGAAAGTAGAAACTCGCCCGATTACAACGGTAGGTGTATTTTCCCCCTAGGCCGTTCTAGTTATTCGTTTCGAGCATCAGAACGGCGAAAATTTTGAGTTTCACAAGCGTTTCTTACCTCCAAACTGCCATATCTCGCGAACGGATTGACCAATCCGCAAAATTTCTGTTGCATCTGAAAGTAGAAACTCGCCCGATTACAACGGTAGGTGTAGTTTTCCCCTAGGCCGTTCTAGTTATTCGTTTCGAGCATCAGAACGGCGAAAATTTTGAGTTTCACAAGCGTTTCTTACCTCCAAACTGCCATATCTCGCGAACGGATTGATCAATCCGCAAAATTTCTGTTGCATCTGAAAGTAGAAACTCGCCCGATTACAACGGTATGCGTACTTCTCCCCTAGGCCTTTCTAGTTATTCATTTCGAGCATCAGAACTGGGGAAATTATGAGTTTCTAAAGCGTTTCTTATCTCCAAACTGCCATGTCTCGCGAACGGATTGATCAATCCGCAAAATTTCTGTTGCTTGTGAAAGTAGAAACTCGCCCGATTACAACGGTAGGCGCACTTTTCCCCTAGGCCGTTCTAGTTATTCGTTTCGAGCATCAGAACTGGGGAAATTTTGAGTTTCTAAAGCGTTTCTTATCTCCAAACTGCCATGTCTCGCGAACGGATTGATCAATCCGCAAAATTTCTGTTGCTTGTGAAAGTAGAAACTCGACCGATTACAACGCTATGCGCACTTTTCCCCTACGCCGTTCTAGTTACTCGTTTCTAGCATCAGAACTGCGAAAATTTTGAGTTTCTCGATCGTTTCTTATTTCCAAACTGCCATATCTCGCGAACGGATCGACCAATCCGCAAAATTTCTGTTGCATCTGAAAGTAGAAACTCGCCCGATTACAACGGTATGCGCACTTTTCCCCTAGGCGGTTCTAGTCATTCGTTTCGGGCATCAGAACTGCGAAAATTTTGAGTTTCTCAAGCGTTTCTTAAATCCAAACTGCCACATCTCGCGAACGGATTGACCAATTCGCAAAATTTCTGTTGCATCTGAAAGTAGAAACTCGCCCGATTACAACGGTATGTGTAGTTTTCCCCAAGGCCGTTCCAGTTATTCGTTTCGAGCATCAGAACTGCGAAAATTTCGAGTTTCTCTAGCGTTTCTTACATCCAAACTGCCATATCTCGCGAACGGATTGACCGATCCGCAAAATTTCTGTTGCATCTGAAAGTAGACACTCACCCGATTACAACGGTGTACGTACTTCTCCCCTAGGCCGTTCTAGTCATTCGTTTCGAGCATCAGAACTGCGAAAATTTTGAGTTTCTCAAGCGTTTCTTACCTCCAAACTGCCATATCTCGCGAACGGATTGACCAATCCGCAAAATTTCTGTTGCTTCTGAAAGTAGAAACTCGCCCGATTACAACGGTATGTGTAGTTTTCCCCAAGGCCGTTCCAGTTATTCGTTTCGAGCATCAGAACTGCGAAAATTTCGAGTTTCTCTAGCGTTTCTTACATCCAAACTGCCATATCTCGCGAACGGATTGACCGATCCGCAAAATTTCTGTTGCATCTGAAAGTAGACACTCGCCCGATTACAACGGTATACGTACTTCTCCCCTAGGCCGTTCTAGTCATTCGTTTCGAGCATCAGAACTGCGAAAATTTTGAGTTTCTCAAGCGTTTCTCATCTCCAAACTGCCATATCTTGCGAACGGATTGATCAATCCGCAAAATTTCTGTTGCATGTGAAAGTAGAAACGCGCCCGATTACAACGGTATGTGTAGTTTTCCCCTAGGCCGTTCTGGTCATTCGTTTCGAGCATCAGAACTGCGAAAATTTTGAGTTTCACAAGCGTTTCTTATCTCCAAACTGCCATATCTCGCGAACGGATTGATCAATCCGCAAAATTTCTGTTGCATCTGAAAGTAGAAACTCGCCCGATTACAACGGTATGCGCACTTTTCCCCTAGGCGGTTCTAGTTATTCGTTTCGAGCATCAGAACTGCGAAAATTTTGAGTTTCTCAAGCGTTTCTTACCACCAAACTGCCATATCTCGCGAACGGATTGACCAATCCGCAAAATTTCTGTTGCATCTGAAAGTAGAAACGCGCCCGATTACAACGGTATGTGTAATTTTCCCCTAGGCCGTTCCAGCTATTCGTTTCGAGCATCAGAACTGCGAAAATTTTGAGTTTCTCAAGCGTTTCTTACATCCAAACTGCCATATCTCGCGAACGGATTGACCAATCCGCAAAATTTCTGTTGCATCTGAAAGTAGAGACTCGCCCGATTACAACGGTATGCGCACTTTTCCCCTAGGCGGTCCTAGTTATTCGTTTCGAGCATCAGAACTGCGAAAATTTTGAGTTTCTCAAGCGTTTCTTACCTCCAAACTGCCGCATCTCGCGAACGGATCGACCAATCCGCAAAATTTCTGTTGCATCTGAAAGTAGAAACGCGCCCGATTACAACGGTATGTGTAGTTTTCCCCTAGGCCGTTCTGGTCATTCGTTTCGAGCATCAGAACTGCGAAAATTTTGAGTTTCACAAGCGTTTCTTATCTCCAAACTGCCATATCTCGCGAACGGATTGATCAATCCGCAAAATTTCTGTTGCATCTGAAAGTAGAAACTCGCCCGATTACAACGGTATGCGCACTTTTCCCCTAGGCGGTTCTAGTTATTCGTTTCGAGCATCAGAACTGCGAAAATTTTGAGTTTCTCAAGCGTTTCTTACCACCAAACTGCCATATCTCGCGAACGGATTGACCAATCCGCAAAATTTCTGTTGCATCTGAAAGTAGAAACTCGCCCGATTACAACGGTAGGTGTATTTTCCCCCTAGGCCGTTCTAGTTATTCGTTTCGAGCATCAGAACGGCGAAAATTTTGAGTTTCACAAGCGTTTCTTACCTCCAAACTGCCATATCTCGCGAACGGATTGACCAATCCGCAAAATTTCTGTTGCATCTGAAAGTAGAGACTCGCCCGATTACAACGGTATGTGTAGTTTTCCCCTAGGCCGTTCTAGTTATTCGTTTCAAGCATCAGAACTGCGCAAATTTTGAGTTTCTCAAGCGTTTCTTACCTTCAAACTGCCATATCTCGCGAACGGATTGACCGATCCGCAAAATTTCTGTTGCATCTGAAAGTAGACATTCGCCCGATTACAACGGTATGCCCACTTTTCCCCTAGGCCGTTCTAGTTATTCGTTTCAAGCATCTGAACTGCGCAAATTTTGAGTTTCTCAAGCGTTTCTTACGTTCAAACTGCCATATCTCGCGAACGGATCGACCAATCCGCAAAATTTCTGTTGCATCTGAAAGTAGAAACTCGCCCGATTACAACGGTATGTGTAGTATTCCCCTAGGCCGTTCCAGCTATTCGTTTCGAGCATCAGAACTGCGAAAATTTTGAGTTTCTCAAGCGTTTCTTACATCCAAACTGCCATATCTCGCGAACGGATTGACCAATCCGCAAAATTTCTGTTGCATCTGAAAGTAGAGACTCGCCCGATTACAACGGTATACGTACTTCTCCCCTAGGCCGTTCTAGTCATTCGTTTCGAGCATCAGAACTGCGAAAATTTTGAGTTTCTCAAGTGTTTCTTATCTCCAAACTGCCATATCTCGCGAACGGATTGATCAATCCGAAAAATTTCTGTTGCATCTGAAAGTAGAAACTCGCCCGATTACAACGGTATGCGCACTTTTCCCCTAGGCGGTTCTAGTTATTCGTTTCGAGCATCAGAACTGCGAAAATTTTGAGTTTCTCAAGCGTTTCTTACTTCCAAACTGCCGCATCTCGCGAACGGATCGACCAATCCGCAAAATTTCTGTTGCATCTGAAAGTAGAAACCCGCCCGATTACAACGGTATGTGTAGTATTCCCCTAGGCCGTTCCAGCTATTCGTTTCGAGCATCAGAACTGCGAAAATTTTGAGTTTCTCAAGCGTTTCTTACATCCAAACTGCCATATCTCGCGAACGGATTGACCGATCCGCAAAATTTCTGTTGCATCTGAAAGTAGACACTCGCCCGATTACAACGGTATACGTACTTCTCCCCTAGGCCGTTCTAGTCATTCGTTTCGAGCATCAGAACTGCGAAAATTTTGAGTTTCTCAAGCGTTTCTCATCTCCAAACTGCCATATCTTGCGAACGGATTGATCAATCCGCAAAATTTCTGTTGCATCTGAAAGTAGAAACTCGCCCGATTACAACGGTATGCGCACTTTTCCCCTAGGCGGTTCTAGTTATTCGTTTCGGGCATCAGAACTGCGAAAATTTTGAGTTTCTCAACCGTTTCTTACTTCCAAACAGCCGCATCTCGCGAACGGATCGACCAATCCGCAAAATTTCTGTTGCATCTGAAAGTAGAAACTCGCCCGATTACAACGGTATGCCCACTTTTCCCCTAGGCCATTCCAGTTATTCGTTTCGAGCATCAGAACTGCGAAAATTTTGAGTTTCTAAAGCGTTGCTTATCTCCAAACTGCCATATCTCGCGAACGGATTGACCGATCCGCAAAATTTCTGTTGCATCTGAAAGTAGACACTCGCCCGATTACAACGGTATGCGTACTTCTCCCCTAGGCCGTTCTAGTCATTCGTTTCGAGCATCAGAACTGCGAAAATTTTGAGTTTCTCAAGCCTTTCTTATCTCCAAACTGCCATATCTCGCGAACGGATTGATGAATCCGCAAAATTTCTGTTGCATCTGAAAGTAGAAACTCGCCCGATTACAACGGTATGCGCACTTTTCCCCTAGGCGGTTCTAGTTATACGTTTCGAGCATCAGAACTGCGAAAATTTTGAGTTTCTCAAGCGTTTCTTACCTCCAAACAGCCATATCTCGCGAACGGATTGACCAATCCGCAAAATTTCTGTTGCATCTGAATGTAGAAACTCGCCCGATTACAACGGTATGTGTAGTTTTCCCCTAGGCCGTTCTAGTTGTTCGTTTCAAGCATCTGAACTCCGCAAATTTTGAGTTTCTCAAGCGTTTCTTACGTTCAAACTGCCATATCTCGCGAACGGATTGACCGATCCGCAAAATTTCTGTTGCATCTGAAAGTAGAATCTCGACCGATTACAACGCTATGCGCACTTTTCCCCTACGCTGTTCTAGTTACTCGTTTCTAGCATCAGAACTGCGAAAATTGTAAGTTTCTCAAGCGTTTCATATTTCCAAACTGCCATATCTCGCGAACGGATCGACCAATCCGCAAAATTTCTGTTGCATCTGAAAGTAGAAACTCGCCCGATTACAACGGTATGTGTAGTATTCCCCTAGGCCGTTCCAGCTATTCGTTTCGAGCATCAGAACTGCGAAAATTTTGAGTTTCTCAAGCGTTTCTTACATCCAAACTGCCATATCTCGCGAACGGATTGACCAATCCGCAAAATTTCTATTGCATCTGAAAGTAGAGACTCGCCCGATTACAACGGTATACGTACGTCTCCGCTAGGCCGTTCTAGTCATTCGTTTCGAGCATCAGAACTGCGAAAATTTTGAGTTTCTCAAGTGTTTCTTATCTCCAAACTGCCATATCTCGCGAACGGATTGATCAATCCGAAAAATTTCTGTTGCATCTGAAAGTAGAAACTCGCCCGATTACAACGGTATGCGCACTTTTCCCCTAGGCGGTTCTAGTTATTCGTTTCGAGCATCAGAACTGCGAAAATTTTGAGTTTCTCAAGCGTTTCTTACTTCCAAACTGCCGCATCTCGCGAACGGATCGACCAATCCGCAAAATTTCTGTTGCATCTGAAAGTAGAAACTCGCCCGATTACAACGGTATGTGTAGTATTCCCCTAGGCCGTTCCAGCTATTCATTTCGAGCATCAGAACTGCGAAAATTTTGAGTTTCTCAAGCGTTTCTCATCTCCAAACTGCCATATCTTGCGAACGGATTGATCAATCCGCAAAATTTCTGTTGCATCTGAAAGTAGAAACTCGCCCGATTACAACGGTATGCGCACTTTTCCCCTAGGCGGTTCTAGTTATTCGTTTCGGGCATCAGAACTGCGAAAATTTTGAGTTTCTCAACCGTTTCTTACTTCCAAACAGCCGCATCTCGCGAACGGATCGACCAATCCGCAAAATTTCTGTTGCATCTGAAAGTAGAAACTCGCCCGATTACAACGGTATGCCCACTTTTCCCCTAGGCCATTCCAGTTATTCGTTTCGAGCATCAGAACTGCGAAAATTTTGAGTTTCTAAAGCGTTGCTTATCTCCAAACTGCCATATCTCGCGAACGGATTGACCGATCCGCAAAATTTCTGTTGCATCTGAAAGTAGACACTCGCCCGATTACAACGGTATGCGTACTTCTCCCCTAGGCCGTTCTAGTCATTCGTTTCGAGCATCAGAACTGCGAAAATTTTGAGTTTCTCAAGCCTTTCTTATCTCCAAACTGCCATATCTCGCGAACGGATTGATGAATCCGCAAAATTTCTGTTGCATCTGAAAGTAGAAACTCGCCCGATTACAACGGTATGCGCACTTTTCCCCTAGGCGGTTCTAGTTATACGTTTCGAGCATCAGAACTGCGAAAATTTTGAGTTTCTCAAGCGTTTCTTACCTCCAAACAGCCATATCTCGCGAACGGATTGACCAATCCGCAAAATTTCTGTTGCATCTGAATGTAGAAACTCGCCCGATTACAACGGTATGTGTAGTTTTCCCCTAGGCCGTTCTAGTTGTTCGTTTCAAGCATCTGAACTGCGCAAATTTTGAGTTTCTCAAGCGTTTCTTACGTTCAAACTGCCATATCTCGCGAACGGATTGACCGATCCGCAAAATTTCTGTTGCATCTGAAAGTAGAATGTCGACCGATTACAACGCTATGCGCACTTTTCCCCTACGCTGTTCTAGTTACTCGTTTCTAGCATCAGAACTGCGAAAATTGTAAGTTTCTCAAGCGTTTCTTATTTCCAAACTGCCATATCTCGCGAACGGATCGACCAATACGCAAAATTTCTGTTGCATCTGAAAGTAGAAACTCGCCCGATTACAACGGTATGTGTAGTATTCCCCTAGGCCGTTCCAGCTATTCGTTTCGAGCATCAGAACTGCGAAAATTTTGAGTTTCTCAAGCGTTTCTTACATCCAAACTGCCATATCTCGCGAACGGATTGACCAATCCGCAAAATTTCTATTGCATCTGAAAGTAGAGACTCGCCCGATTACAACGGTATACGTACGTCTCCCCTAGGCCGTTCTAGTCATTCGTTTCGAGCATCAGAACTGCGAAAATTTTGAGTTTCTCAAGTGTTTCTTATCTCCAAACTGCCATATCTCGCGAACGGATTGATCAATCCGAAAAATTTCTGTTGCATCTGAAAGTAGAAACTCGCCCGATTACAACGGTATGCGCACTTTTCCCCTAGGCGGTTCTAGTTATTCGTTTCGAGCATCAGAACTGCGAAAATTTTGAGTTTCTCAAGCGTTTCTTACTTCCAAACTGCCGCATCTCGCGAACGGATCGACCAATCCGCAAAATTTCTGTTGCATCTGAAAGTAGAAACTCGCCCGATTACAACGGTATGTGTAGTATTCCCCTAGGCCGTTCCAGCTATTCGTTTCGAGCATCAGAACTGCGAAAATTTTGAGTTTCTCAAGCGTTTCTTACATCCAAACTGCCATATCTCGCGAACGGATTGACCGATCCGCAAAATTTCTGTTGCATCTGAAAGTAGACACTCGCCCGATTACAACGGTATACGTACTTCTCCCCTAGGCCGTTCTAGTCATTCGTTTCGAGCATCAGAACTGCGAAAATTTTGAGTTTCTCAAGCGTATCTCATCTCCAAACTGCCATATCTTGCGAACGGATTGATCAATCCGCAAAATTTCTGTTGCATCTGAAAGTAGAAACTCGCCCGATTACAACGGTATGCGCACTTTTCCCCTAGGCGGTTCTAGTTATTCGTTTCGGGCATCAGAACTGCGAAAATTTGAGTTTCTCAACCGTTTCTTACTTCCAAACAGCCGCATCTCGCGAACGGATCGACCAATCCGCAAAATTTCTGTTGCATCTGAAAGTAGAAACTCGCCCGATTACAACGGTATGCCCACTTTTCCCCTAGGCCATTCCAGTTATTCGTTTCGAGCATCAGAACTGCGAAAATTTTGAGTTTCTAAAGCGTTGCTTATCTCCAAACTGCCATATCTCGCGAACGGATTGACCGATCCGCAAAATTTCTGTTGCATCTGAAAGTAGACACTCGCCCGATTACAACGGTATGCGTACTTCTCCCCTAGGCCGTTCTAGTCATTCGTTTCCAGCATCAGAACTGCGAAAATTTTGAGTTTCTCAAGCCTTTCTTATCTCCAAACTGCCATATCTCGCGAACGGATTGATGAATCCGCAAAATTTCTGTTGCATCTGAAAGTAGAAACTCGCCCGATTACAAGGGTATGCGCACTTTTCCCCTAGGCGGTTCTAGTTATACGTTTCGAGCATCAGAACTGCGAAAATTTTGAGTTTCTCAAGCGTTTCTTACCTCCAAACAGCCATATCTCGCGAACGGATTGACCAATCCGCAAAATTTCTGTTGCATCTGAATGTAGAAACTCGCCCGATTACAACGGTATGTGTAGTTTTCCCCTAGGCCGTTCCAGTTATTCGTTTCGAGCATCAGGACTGCGAAAATTTCGAGTTTCTCTAGCGTTTCTTACATCCAAACTGCCATATCTCGCGAACGGATTGACCGATCCGCAAAATTTCTGTTGCATCTGAAAGTAGACACTCGCCCGATTACAACGGTATGCGTACTTCTCCCCTAGGCCGTCCTAGTCATTCGTTCCGAGCATCAGAACTGCGAAAATTTTGAGTTTCTCAAGCGTTTCTCATCTCCAAACTGCCATATCTCGCGAACGGATTGATCAATCCGCAAAATTTCTGTTGCATCTGAAAGTAGAAACTCGCCCTATTACAACGGTATGCGCACTTTTCCCCTAGGCGGTTCTAGTTATTCGTTTCGAGCATCAGAACTGCGAAAATTTTGAGTTTCTCAAGCGTTTCTTATTTCCAAACTGCCATATCTCGCGAACGGTTCGACCAATCCGCAAAATTTCTGTTGCATCTGAAAGTAGAAACTCGCCCGATTACAACGGTATGTGTAGTTTTCCCCAAGGCCGTTCCAGTTATTCGTTTCGAGCATCAGAACTGCGAAAATTTCGAGTTTCTCAAGCGTTTCTTACATCCAAACTGCCATATCTCGCGAACGGATCGACCAATCCGCAAAATTTCTGTTGCATCTGAAAGTAGAGACTCGCCCGATTACAACGGTATGTGTAGTTTTCCCCTAGGCCGTTCCAGTTATTCGTTTCGAGCATCAGAACTGCGAAAATTTCGAGTTTCTCAAGCGTTTCTTGCATCCAAACTGCCATATCTCGCGAACGGATTGACCGATCCGCAAAATTTCTGTTGCATCTGAAAGTAGACATTCGCCCGATTACAAAGGTATGCCCACTTTTCCCCTAGGCCGTTCTAGTTATTCGTTTCAAGCATCAGAACTGCGCAAATTTTGAGTTTCTCAAGCGTTTCTTACCTTCAAACTGCCATATCTTGCGAACGGATTGACCGATCCGCAAAATTTCTGTTGCATCTGAAAGTAGACATTCGCCCGATTACAACGGTATGCCCACTTTTCCCCTAGGCCGTTCTAGTTATTCGTTTCAAGCATTAGAACTGCGCAAATTTTGAGTTTCTCAAGCGATTCTTACCTTCAAACTGCCATATCTCGCGAACAGAATGACCGATCCGCAAATTTTCTGTTGCATCTGAAAGTAGAATCTCGGCCGATTACAACACTATGCGCACTTTTCCCCTACGCCGTTCTAGTTACTCGTTTCTAGCATCAGAACTGCGAAAATTTTGAGTTTCTCAAGCGTTTCTTATTTCCAAACTGCCATATCTCGCGAACGGATCGACCAATCCGCAAAATTTCTGTTGCATCTGAAAGTAGAAACTCGCCCGATTACAACGGTATGTGTAGTTTTCCCCAAGGCCGTTCCAGTTATTCGTTTCGAGCATCAGAACTGCGAAAATTTCGAGTTTCTCTAGCGTTTCTTACATCCAAACTGCCATATCTAGCGAACGGATTGACCGATCCGCAAAATTTCTGTTGCATCTGAAAGTAGACACTCGCCCGATTACAACGGTATACGTACTTCTCCCCTAGGCCGTTCTAGTCATTCGTTTCGAGCATCAGAACTGCGAAAATTTTGAGTTTCTCAAGTGTTTCTTATCTCCAAACTGCCATATCTCGCGAACGGATTGATCAATCCGAAAAATTTCTGTTGCATCTGAAAGTAGAGACTCGCCCGATTATAACGGTATGCGCACTTTTCCCCTAGGCGGTTCTAGTTATTCGTTTCGAGCATCAGAACTGCGAAAATTTTGAGTTTCTCAAGCGTTTCTTACCTCCAAACTGCCATATCTCGCGAACGGTTTGACCAATCCGCAAAATTTCTGTTGCATCTGAAAGTAGAAACTCGCCCGATTACAACGGTAGGTGTAGTTTTCCCCTAGGCCGTTCTAGTTATTCGTTTCGAGCATCAGAACTGCGAAAATTTTGAGTTTCTCAAGCGTTTCTTACTTCCAAACTGCCGCATCTCGCGATCGGATCGACCAATCCGCAAAATTTCTGTTGCATCTGAAAGTAGAAACTCGCCCGATTACAACGGTATGTGTAGTTTTCCCCTAGGCCGTTCCAGCTATTCGTTTCGAGCATCAGAACTGCGAAAATTTTGAGTTTCTCAAGCGTCTCTTACCTTCAAACTGCCATATCTCGCGAACGGATCGACCAATCCGCAAAATTTCTGTTGTATCTGAAAGTAGAAACTCGCCCGATTACAACGGTATGTGTAGTTTTCCCCATGGCCGTTCCAGTTATTCTTTTCGAGCATCAGAACTGCGAAAATTTCGATTTTCTCTAGCGTTTCTTACATCCAAACTGCCATATCTAGCGAACGGATTGACCGATCCGCAAAATTTCTGTTGCATCTGAAAGTAGACACTCGCCCGATTACAACGGTATACGTACTTCTCCCCTAGGCCGTTCTAGTCATTCGTTTCGAGCATCAGAACTGCGAAAATTTTGAGTTTCTCAAGTGCTTCTTATCTCCAAACTGCCATATCTCGCGAACGGATTGATCAATCCGAAAAATTTCTGTTGCATCTGAAAGTAGAAACTCGCCCGATTACAACGGTATGCGCACTTTTCCCCTAGGCGGTTCTAGTTATTCGTTTCGAGCATCAGAACTGCGAAAATTTTGAGTTTTTCAAGCGTTTCTTACCTCCAAACTGCCATATCTCGCGAACGGATTGACCAATCCGCAAAATTTCTGTTGCATCTGAAAGTAGAAACTCGCCCGATTACAACGGTAGGTGTAGTTTTCCCCTAGGCCGTTCTAGTTATTCGTTTCGAGCATCAGAACTGCGAAAATTTTGAGTTTCTCAAGCGTTTCTTACTTCCAAACTGCCGCATCCCGCGATCGGATCGACCAATCCGCAAAATTTCTGTTCCATCTGAAAGTAGAAACTCGCCCGATTACAACGGTATGTGTAGTTTTCCCCTAGGCCGTTCCAGCTATTCGTTTCGAGCATCAGAACTGCGAAAATTTTGAGTTTCTCAAGCGTCTCTTACCTTCAAACTGCCATATCTCGCGAACGGATCGACCAATCCGCAAAATTTCTGTTGCATCTGAAAGTAGAAACTCGCCCGATTACAACGGTATGTGTAGTTTTCCCCATGGCCGTTCCAGTTATTCTTTTCGAGCATCAGAACTGCGAAAATTTCGATTTTCTCTAGCGTTTCTTACATCCAAACTGCCATATCTAGCGAACGGATTGACCGATCCGCAAAATTTCTGTTGCATCTGAAAGTAGACACTCGCCCGATTACAACGGTATACGTACTTCTCCCCTAGGCCGTTCTAGTCATTCGTTTCGAGCATCAGAACTGCGAAAATTTTGAGTTTCTCAAGCGTATCTTACTTCCAAACTGCCGCATCTCGCGAACGGATCGACCAATCCGCAAAATTTCTGTTGCATCTGAAAGTAGAAACGCGCCCGATTACAACGGTATGTGTAATTTTCCCCTAGGCCGTTCCAGCTATTCGTTTCGAGCATCAGAACTGCGAAAATTTTGAGTTTCTCAAGCGTTTCTTACATCCAAACTGCCATATCTCGCGAACGGATTGACCAATCCGCAAAATTTCTGTTGCATCTGAAAGTAGAGACTCGCCCGATTACAACGGCATGCGCACTTTTCCCCTAGGCGGTCCTAGTTATTCGTTTCGAGCATCAGAACTGCGAAAATTTTGATTTTCTCAAGCGTTTCTTACCTCCAAACTGCCGCATCTCGCGAACGGATCGACCAATCCGCAAAATTTCTGTTGCATCTGAAAGTAGAAACGCGCCCGATTACAACGGTATGTGTAGTTTTCCCCTAGGCCGTTCTAGTTATTCGTTTCGAGCATCAGAACTGCGAAAATTTTGAGTTTCTCAAGCGTTTCTTACCACCAAACTGCCATATCTCGCGAACGGATTGACCAATCCGCAAAATTTCTGTTGCATCTGAAAGTAGAAACTCGCCCGATTACAACGGTATGTGTAGTTTTCCCCAAGGCCGTTCCAGTTATTCGTTTCGAGCATCAGAACTGCGAAAATTTCGAGTTTCTCTAGCGTTTCTTACATCCAAACTGCCATATCTAGCGAACGGATTGACCGATCCGCAAAATTTCTGTTGCATCTGAAAGTAGACACTCGCCCGATTACAACGGTATACGTACTTCTCCCCTAGGCCGTTCTAGTCATTCGTTTCGAGCATCAGAACTGCGAAAATTTTGAGTTTCTCAAGTGTTTCTTATCTCCAAACTGCCATATCTCGCGAACGGATTGATAAATCCGAAAAATTTCTGTTGCATCTGAAAGTAGAGACTCGCCCGATTATAACGGTATGCGCACTTTTCCCCTAGGCGGTTCTAGTTATTCGTTTCGAGCATCAGAACTGCGAAAATTTTGAGTTTCTCAAGCGTTTCTTACCTCCAAACTGCCATATCTCGCGAACGGTTTGACCAATCCAGAAAATTTCTGTTGCATCTGAAAGTAGAAACTCGCCCGATTACAACGGTAGGTGTAGTTTTCCCCTAGGCCGTTCTAGTTATTCGTTTCGAGCATCAGAACTGCGAAAATTTTGAGTTTCTCAAGCGTTTCTTACTTCCAAACTGCCGCATCTCGCGATCGGATCGACCAATCCGCAAAATTTCTGTTGCATCTGAAAGTAGAAACTCGCCCGATTACAACGGTATGTGTAGTTTTCCCCTAGGCCGTTCCAGCTATTCGTTTCGAGCATCAGAACTGCGAAAATTTTGAGTTTCTCAAGCGTCTCTTACCTTCAAACTGCCATATCTCGCGAACGGATCGACCAATCCGCAAAATTTCTGTTGCATCTGAAAGTAGAAACTCGCCCGATTACAACGGTATGTGTAGTTTTCCCCATGGCCGTTCCAGTTATTCTTTTCGAGCATCAGAACTGCGAAAATTTCGAGTTTCTCTAGCGTTTCTTACATCCAAACTGCCATATCTAGCGAACGGATTGACCGATCCGCAAAATTTCTGTTGCATCTGAAAGTAGACACTCGCCCGATTACAACGGTATACGTACTTCTCCCCTAGGCCGTTCTAGTCATTCGTTTCGAGCATCAGAACTGCGAAAATTTTGAGTTTCTCAAGTGTTTCTTATCTCCAAACTGCCATATCTCGCGAACGGATTGATCAGTCCGAAAAATTTCTGTTGCATCTGAAAGTAGAAACTCGCCCGATTACAACGGTATGCGCACTTTTCCCCTAGGCGGTTCTAGTTATTCGTTTCGAGCATCAGAACTGCGAAAATTTTGAGTTTTTCAAGCGTTTCTTACCTCCAAACTGCCATATCTCGCGAACGGATTGACCAATCCGCAAAATTTCTGTTGCATCTGAAAGTAGAAACTCGCCCGATTACAACGGTAGGTGTAGTTTTCCCCTAGGCCGTTCTAGTTATTCGTTTCGAGCATCAGAACTGCGAAAATTTTGAGTTTCTCAAGCGTATCTTACTTCCAAACTGCCGCATCTCGCGAACGGATCGACCAATCCGCAAAATTTCTGTTGCATCTGAAAGTAGAAACGCGCCCGATTACAACGGTATGTGTAGTTTTCCCCTAGGCCGTTCCAGCTATTCGTTTCGAGCATCAGAACTGCGAAAATTTTGAGTTTCTCAAGCGTTTCTTACATCCAAACTGCCATATCTCGCGAACGGATTGACCAATCCGCAAAATTTCTGTTGCATCTGAAAGTAGAGACTCGCCCGATTACAACGGTATGCGCACTTTTCCCCTAGGCGGTCCTAGTTATTCGTTTCGAGCATCAGAACTGCGAAAATTTTGAGTTTCTCAAGCGTTTCTTACCTCCAAGCTGCCATATCTCGCGAACGGATTGACCAATCCGCAAAATTTCTGTTGCTTATGAAAGTAGAAACTCGCCCGATTACAACGGTATGCGAACTTTTCCCCTAGGCCGTTCTAGTCATTCGTTTCGAGCATCAGAACTGCGAAAATTCTGAGTTTCTCAAGCGTTTCTTACATCCAAACGGCCATATCTCGCGAACGGATTGACCAATCCGCAAAATTTCTGTTGAATTTGAAAGTAGAAACTCGCCCGATTACAACGGTATGCGCACTTTTCCCCTAGGCAGTTCTAGTTATTCGTTTCGAGCATCAGAACTGCGAAAATTTTGAGTTTCTCAAGCGTTTCTTACCTCCAAACTGCCATATCTCGCGAACGGATTGACCAATCCGCAAAATTTCTGTTGCATCTGAAAGTAGAAACTCGCCCGATTACAACGGTAGGTGTATTTCCCCCCTAGGCCGTTCTAGTTATTCGTTTCGAGCATCAGAACTCCGAAAATTTTGAGTTCCTCAAGCGTTTCTTACTTCCAAACAGCCGCATCTCGCTAACGGATCGACCAATCCGCAAAATTTCTGTTGCTTCTGAATGTAGAAACTCGCCCGATTACAACGGTATGTGTAGTTTTCCCCTAGGCCGTTCCAGCTATTCGTTTCGAGCATCAGAACTGCGAAAATTTTGAGTTTCTCTAGCGTTTCTTACCTCCAAACTGCCATAACTCGCGAACGGATTGACCAATCCGCAAAATTTCTGTTGCATCTGAAAGTAGAAACTCGCCCGATTACAACGGTGTGTGTAGTTTTCCCCTAGGCCGTTCCAGTTATTCGTTTCGAGCATCAGAACTGCGAAAATTTTGAGTTTCTCAAGCGTATCTTACCTCCAAACTGCCATATCTCGCGAACGGATTGTCCAATCCGCAAAATTTCTGTTGCATCTGAAAGTAGAAACTCGCCCGATTATATCGGTATGCGCACTTTTCCCCTAGGCCGTTCTAGTTATTCGTTTCAAGCATCAGAACTGCGCAAATTTTGAGTTTCTCAAGCGTTTCTTACCTCCAAACTGCCATATCTCGCGAACGGATTGACCGATCCGCAAAATTTCTGTTGCATCTGAAAGTAGACACTCGCCCGATTACAACGGTATACGTACTTCTCCCCTAGGCCGTTCCAGCTATTCGTTTCGAGCATCAGAACTGCGAAAATTTTGAGTTTCTCAAGCGTTTCTTACCTCCAAACTTCCATATCTCGCGAACGGATTGACCAATCCGCAAAATTTCTGTTGCATCTGAAAGTAGAGACTCGCCCGATTACAACGGTATGTGTTGTTTTCCCCTAGGCCGTTCCAGCTATTCGTTTCGAGCATCAGAACTGCGAAAATTTTGAGTTTCTCAAGCGTTTCTTACATCCAAACTGCCATATCTCGCGAACGGATTGACCAATCCGCAAAAATTTCTGTTGCATCTGAAAGTAGAAACGCGCCCGATTACAACAGTATGTGTAGTTTTCCCCTAGGCCGTTCTAGTCATTCGTTTCGAGCATCAGAACTGCGAAAATTTTGAGTTTCACAAGCGTTTCTTATCTCCAAACTGCCATATCTCGCGAACGGATTGTTCAATCCGCAAAATTTCTATTGCATCTGAAAGTAGAAACTCGCCCGATTACAACGGTATGCGCACTTTTCCCCTAGGCGGTTCTAGTTATTCGTTTCGAGCATCAGAACTGCGAAAATTTTGAGTTTCTCAAGCGTTTCTTACCTCCAAACTGCCATATCTCGCGAACGGATTGACCAATCCGCAAAATTTCTGTTGCATCTGAAAGTAGAAACTCGCCCGATTACAACGGTAGGTGTATTTTCCCCCTAGGCCGTTCTAGTGATTCGTTTCGAGCATCAGAACTGCGAAAATTTTGAGTTCCTGAAGCGTTTCTTACTTCCAAACTGCCGCATCTCGCGAACGGATCGTCCAATCCGCAAAATTTCTGTTGCATCTGAAAGTAGAAACTCGCCCGATTACAAAGGTACGCGCACTTTTCCCCTTGGCCGTTCTAGTTATTCGTTTCGAGCATCAGAACTGCGAAAATTTTGAGATTCTAAAGCGTTTCTTATCTCCAAACTGCCATGTCTCGCGAACGGATTGATCAATCCGCAAAATTTCTGTTGCTTGTGAAAGTAGAAACTCGCCCGATTACAACGGTATGCGTACTTCTCCCCTAGGCCGTTCTAGTCATTCGTTTCGAGCATCAGAACTGCGAAAATTTTGAGTTTCTCAAGCGTTTCTTATCTCCAAACTGCCATATCTCGCGAACGGATTGACCGATCCGCAAAATTTCTGTTGCATCTGAAAGTAGAAACTCGCCCGATTACAACGGTATGCGTACTTCTCCCCTAGGCCGTTCTAGTTATTCATTTCGCGCATCAGAACTGCGAAAATTTTGAGTTTCTCAAGGGTTTCTTACCTCCAAACTGCCATATCTCGCGAACGGATTGACCAATCCGCAAAATTTCTGTTGCTTCTGAAAGTAGAAACACGCCCGATTACAACGGTATGCGCACTTTTCCCCTAGGCCGTTCTAGTCATTCCTTTCGAGCATCAGAACTGCGAAAATTCTGAGTTTCTCAAGCGTTTCTTACATCCAAACGGCCATATCTCGCGAACGGATTGACCAATCCGCAAAATTTCTGTTGAATTTGAAAGTAGAAACTCGCCCGATTACAACGGTATGCGCACTTTTCCCCTAGGCCGTTCTAGTTATTCGTTTCAAGCATCAGAACTGCGCAAATTTTGAGTTTCTCAAGCGTTTCTTACCTCCAAACTGCCATATCTCGCGAACGGATTGTCCAATCCGCAAAATTTCTGTTGCATCTGAAAGTAGAAACTCGCCCGATTACAACGGTGTGTGTAGTTTTCCCCTAGGCCGTTCCAGTTATTCGTTTCGAGCATCAGAACTGCGAAAATTTTGAGTTTCTCAAGCGTTTCTTACCTCCAAACTGCCATATCTCGCGAACGGATTGTCCAATCCGCAAAATTTCTGTTGCATCTGAAAGTAGAAACTCGACCGATTACAACGGTATGTGTAGTTTTCCCCAAGGCCGTTCCAGTTATTCGTTTCGAGCATCAGAACTGCGAAAATTTCGAGTTTCTCTAGCGTTTCTTACATCCAAACTGCCATATCTCGCGAACGGATTGACCGATCCGCAAAATTTCTGTTGCATCTGAAAGTAGACACTCGCCCGATTACAACGGTATACGTACTTCTCCCCTAGGCCGTTCTAGTCATTCGTTTCGAGCATCAGAACTGCGAAAATTTTGAGTTTCACAAGCGTTTCTTATCTCCAAACTGCCATATCTCGCGAACGGATTGATCAATCCGCAAAATTTCTGTTGCATCTGAAAGTAGACACTCGCCCGATTACAACGGTATACGTACTTCTCCCCTAGGCCGTTCTAGTCATTCGTTTCGAGCATCAGAACTGCGAAAATTTTGAGTTTCTCAAGCGTTTCTTACCTCCAAACTGCCATATCTCGAGAACGGATTCACCAATCCGCAAAATTTCTGTTGCATCTGAAAGTAGAAACTCGCCCGATTACAACGGTAGGTGTATTTCCCCCCTAGGCCGTTCTAGTTATTCGTTTCGAGCATCAGAACTGCGAAAATTTTGAGTTTCTCAAGCGTTTCTTACCTCCAAACTGCCATATCTCGCGAACGGATTGACCAATCCGCAAAATGTCTGTTGCATCTGAAAGTAGAGACTCGCCCGATTACAACGGTGTGTGTAGTTTTCCCCTAGGCCGTTCCAGTTATTCGTTTCGAGCATCAGAACTGCGAAAATTTTGAGTTTCTCAAGCGTTTCTTACCTCCAAACTCCCATATCTCGCGAACGGATTGTCCAATCCGCAAAATTTCTGTTGCATCTGAAAGTAGAAACTCGCCCGATTACAACGGTGTGTGTAGTTTTCCCCTAGGCCGTTCCAGTTATTCGTTTCGAGCATCAGAACTGCGAAAGTTTTGAGTTTCTCAAGCGTTTCTTACCTCCAAACTGCCATATCTCGCGAACGGATTGTCCAATCCGCAAAATTTCTGTTGCATCTGAAAGTAGAAACTCGCCCGATTACAACGGTAGGTGTATTTTCCCCCTAGGCCGTTCTAGTTATTCGTTTCGAGCATCAGAACTCCGAAAATTTTGAGTTCCTCAAGCGTTTCTTACTTCCAAACTGCCGCATCTCGCGAACGGATCGACCAATCCGCAAAATTTCTGTTGCATCTAAATGTAGGAACTCGCCCGATTACACCGGTATGTGTAGTTTTCCCCTAGGCCGTTCCAGCTATTCGTTTCGAGTATCAGAACTTCGAAAATTTTGAGTTTCTCAAGCGTTTCTTACCTCCAAACTTCCATATCTCGCGAACGGATTGACCAATCCGCAAAATTTCTGTTGCATCTGAAAGTAGAGACTCGCCCGATTACAAGGGTGTGTGTCGTTTTCCCCTAGGCCGTTCCAGTTATTCGTTTCGAGCATCAGAACTGCGAAAATTTCGAGTTTCTCAAGCGTTTCTTGCA